>NC_029792.2:95990085-96007095 GCF_000816755.2 Arachis ipaensis | reverse complement strand
GGGCCCTCCTATCAACTGATGCTCAAAGCCTTGGATCCTTTTTATTACCCTTGCCTTTTGGTTTAAAGGGTTACTGGCTTTTTGCTCTTGCCTTTTTGTTTAAAGAGCTTTTGGCTTTTTCTGCTTGCTTTTTCTTTTTCTTTCTTTTTTTTTTGCCATTTTTATTTTCTTTTTTTTCACAAGCTTTTGTATTCACTACTTTTTCTTGCTTCAAGAATCAATTTTATGATTTTTCAGATTATCAATAACATTTCTCTTTTTCATCATTCTTCAAGAGCCAACATATTTAACATTCATAACAAATTCAAAAGACATATGCACTGTTCAAGCATTCATTCAGAAAATAAAAAGTATTGTCACCACATCAAAATAATTAAACTAATTTCAAGGATAAATTCGAAATTCATGTACTTCTTGTTCTTTTGTAATTAAAGCATTTTTCATTTAAGAGAGGTGATGGATTCATAGGACACTCATAGCTTTAAGACATAGACACTTAAACACTAATGATCATATAGTAAAGACACAAACATAACTAAAACATAAAGCATAGTAAACGAAAAACATGAAAATAAGAACAAGGAGATTAAGGAACGGGTCCACCTTAGTGAGGGTGGCGTCTTCCTCTTCTTGAAGAACCAATGGTGCTCTTGAGCTCCTCTATGTCTCTTCCTTGTCTTTGTTGCTCCTCCCTCATAGCTCTTTGATCTTCTCTAATCTCATTGAGAATGATGGAGTGCTCTTGGTGTTCCACCCTTAATTGGTTCATGTTATGACTCAATCCTTCTAGCGAAGTGTTGAGTTGTTCCCAATAGTTATTTGGAGGAAAATACATCCCTTGAGGCATCTCAGGGATTTCTTGATGATGAGCTTCCTCATGTGTCTCTTGAGATCCATGAATAGGCTCTCTTGTTTGCTCCATCCTTTTCTTAGTGATGGGCTTGTCCTCATCAATGACGATATCTCCCTCTATGTCAATCCCAACCAAATTGCAGAGGTGGCAAATGAGGTGAGGAAAGGCTAGCCTTGCCAAAGTGGAAGACTTGTCAGCCACCTTGTAGAGTTCTTGAGGTATAATCTCATGAACCTCCACTTCCTCCCCAATCATGATACTGTGGATCATGATGGCCCGGTCTACAGTAACTTCAGATCGGTTGCTAGTAGGAATGATTGAGCACTGAATGAACTCCAACCATCCTCTAGTTACAGGCTTAAGGTCCAGTCTTCTCAGTTAAACCAGCTTGCCTCTTGAGTCAATCTTCCATTGAGCTCCTTTCACACATATGTCCATGAGGACATGGTCCAACCTTTGATCAAAGTTGACCCTTCTTGTGTAGGGGCGTGCATTTTCTTCCATCATTGGCAAGTTGAACGCCAGCCTTACATTCTCCGGACTGAAATCTAAGTATTTCCCCCGAACCATGGTAAGCCAATTCTTTGGATTCGGGTTCATACTTTGAGCATGGTTCCTAGTGATCCATGCATTTGCATAGAACTCTTGAACCATTAGGATCCCGACTTGTTGAATGGGGTTGGTGAGGACTTCCCAACCTCTTCTTTGGATCTCAAGTCGGATCTCTGGATACTCATTCTTCTTGAGCTTGAAAGGAACCTCAGGGATCACTTTCTTCTTGGCCACAACTTCATAGAAGTGGTCTTGATGGACTTTTGAGATGAATCTCTCTATCTCCTATGACTCAGAGGTGGAAGCAATTGCCTTCCCTTTCCTCTTTCTTGAGGATTCTTTGGCCTTAGGTGCCATTGATAGTTATGGAAAAACAAAAAAAAGCTAATGCTTTTACCAAACCAAACTTAGAATGTTGCTCATCTTCGAGCAAAAGAAGAGAGAAAGAAGGAGAAGAAGAAGAAGAAGAATGGAGGAGAGGGAGAGAGGTGTGTATTCGGCCAAGGGTAAGAAGAAAGGGTTGTGTTGTGTGAAAATGAAGAAGGAATGAGGGGGTTATATAGTGGAGGGAGAGGGGTTAGGGTTCGGTCATTTAGGGTGGGTTTGGGTGAGAAAGAGATTTTGAATTTGAAGGAAGGTGGGATTTATGGGAAAGTGTGGATGGATGTAAATGGTGAAGAGGTGATGGAGAAGAGAGATTGAGGTGATTGGTGAAGGGTGTTTGGGAAAGAGGGTTATTGGATTATGTGAGGAAGAAGAGAGAAGGTGAGTTGAGGTAGGTGGGGATCCTGTGGGGTCTACAGATCTTGAGGTGTCAAGGATCTCACATCCCTGCACCTTTTAGGCGTGTAAAACGCCCTATGTATGCAATCCTGGCATTTAACGCCAGACTGCTACCCATTTCTGGCGTTAAACACCCAAATGTAGCTTGTTTTTGGTGTTAAACGCCAGCTCTATGCTTGTTTCTGGCGTTTAACGCCAGCTTTCCTCTGGGTGCAATCCTGGCATTTAAACGCCAGACTGCTGCTTGTTTCTGGTGTTTAACGCCAGTTTCATGCTCTGTTCTGGTGTTAAACGCCAGTCTGGTGCTTATTTCTGGCGTTAAACGCCCAGAATGGTGCCAGACTGGGCGTTTAACGCCCATTCTGCTATCCTTACTGGCGTTTAAACGCCAGTAAGCTCTTCCTCCAGGGTGTGCAGTTTTGCATTCTATTTTACATTCTGTTTTTTATTTCTTTTGTAGTTTTTGTGACTCCATATGATCGTCAACCTAATAAAACACGAAATAAACATGAAAATAAAAATAAAATAGATATAATTAAATACATTGGGTTGCCTCCCAACAAGCGCTTCTTTAATGTCAATAGCTTGACAGTGAGCTCTCATGGAGCCTCACAGATATTCAGAGCATTGTTGAGACCTCCCAACACCAAACTTAGAGTTTGGATATGGGAGTTCAACACCAAACTTAGAGTTTGGTTATGGCCTCCCAACACCAAACTTAGAGTTTGACTGTGGGGACTTTGGTTGACTCTGCAGTGAAAGAAGCTTTTCATGCTTCCTCTCCATGGTTACAGAAGGAGAACATTAAGTCTTGAACACAAGGTAGTCCTCATTCAGTTGAAGGACCAACTCTCCTCTGTCCACATCAAGCACAGCTTTTGCTGTGGCTAGGAAGGGTCTTCCAAAGATGATGGATTCATCCTCATCCTTCCCAGTATTTAGGATTATAAAATCAGCAGGGATGTAAAGGCCTTCAACCTTTACTAATACGTCCTCTACTTGTCCATAAGCCTCTTTTCTTGAGTTGTCTGCCATCTCTAATGAGATTCTGGCAGCTTGCACCTCGAAGATCCCAAGTTTTTCCATTACAGAGAGTGGCATTAAGTTTATGCCTGACCCCAGGTCACACAGAGCCTTCTCAAAGGTCATGGTGCCTATGTTACAGGGTATTAAGAATTTACCAGGATCTTGCCTCTTTTGAGGTAATTTCTGCCTATCCAATGCGTTCAATTCATTGGTGAGCAAGGGGGTTCATCTTCCCAAGTCTCATTACCAAATAATTTGGCATTCAACTTCATATTGCACCAAGGTACTTAGCAACTTGCTCTTCAGTAACGTCTTCATTCTCTTCAAAAGAAGAATACTCATCAGAGCTCATGAAGGGCAGAAGGAGGTTCATTAGAATCTCTATGGTCTCTAGATGAGCCTCAGATTCCTTTGGTTCCTCTAGGAGAAACTCCTTATTGTTCACTGAACGTCCCAGGAGGTCTTCCTCACTAGGATTCACGTCCTCCTCCTCTCTTGTGGGTTCGGCCATTTTGGTCATATCAATGGCCTTGCACTCTCTCTTTGGATTCTCTTCTGTATTGCTTGGGAGAGTACTAGGAGGAGTTTCAGTGACCCTTTTACTCAGTTGACCCACTTGTGCCTCCAAATTTCTAATGAAGGACCTTGTTTCATTCATGAAACTCAAAGTGGCCTTAGATATATCAGAGACTATACTTGCTAAGCTAGATGGATTCTGCTCATAATTCTCTGTCTGTTGCTGAGTAGATGATGGAAAAGGCTTGTTATTGTTAAACCTGTTTCTTCTACCATTATTAAAGCCTTGTTGAGGCTTTTGTTGATTCTTCCATGCGAAATTTGGATGATTTCTCCATGAGGGGTTATAGGTGTTTCCATAAGGTTCACCCATGTAATTCACCTCTGCTATTGCAGGGTTCTCAAGATCATAAGCTTCTTCTTCAGAAGATGCCTCTTGAGTATTGTTGGGTGCAGCTTGTATTCCATTCAGACTCTGAGAAATCATATTGACGTGCTGAGTCAATATTTTGTTCTGAGCCAAAATGAAATTCAGAGTATCAATTTCAAGAACTCCCTTCCTCTGAGGCTTCCCATTACTTACAGGATTCCTCTCAGAAGTGTACATGAACTGGTTATTAGCAACCATGTCAATGAGTTCCTGAACTTCTGCAAGCATTTTCTTTAGGTGAATGGATCCACCTGCAGAATGGTCCAATGACATCTTTGATAACTCAGATAGACCATCATAGAATATATCCAGGATGGTCCATTCTGAAAGCATGTCAAAAGGACACTTTTTGGTCAGTTGCTTGTATCTCTCCCAAGCTTCATAGAGGGATTCACCTTCTTTCTGTCTGAAGGTTTGAACATCCACTCTAAGTTTGCTAAGCTTTTGAGGAGGAAAGAACTTGGCTAAGAAAGCCGTGACCAGCTTATCCCAAGAGTTCAGGCTATCTTTAGGTTGAGAGTCCAACCATATTCTAGCTCTGTCTCTTATAGCAAACGAGAAAAGCATGAGCCTGTAGACCTCGGGATCAACCCTATTGGTCTTAACAGTATCACAGATCTGCAAGAATTCAGTTAAGAACTAAAAAGGATCTTCAGATGGAAGTCCATGAAACTTGCAGTTTTGTTGCATCAGAGAAACTAGCTGAGGTTTAAGCTCAAAATTGTTTGCTCCAATGGCAGGGATTGAGATGCTTCTTCCATGTAAATTGGAATTTGGTGCAGTAAAGTCACCAAGCATCTTTCTTGCATTGTTATTATTTTCAGCCATGTCTCCTTCCTTTTCGAAATTTTCTGTCAGATTTTCTCCAGAGAGTTGTGCTTTAGCTTCCCTTAGCTTCCTCTTCAGAGTCCTTTCAGGTTCAGGATCAGCTTCAACAAGAATGTTCTTATCCTTGTTCCTGCTCATATGAAAAAGAAGAAAACACAAAAGAAAATATGGAATCCTCTATGTCAAAGTATAGGGATTCCTTATGCAAGTATAAGAAGAGAAGAATATAAGAAGGAGAAGAGGAAAAACTCGAACACAGAGAGGGAGATGGAGTTCGAATTTTGGGTGGAAGAGAATTGTTAGTAGATGAATAAATAAATAGAAGAAGATGAGGAAGAGAAGAATTCGAAAAATTAAACAAAATAAAATAAAAATATTTTAAAATTAAAGTTAAAATTCAAAAATTAAAATTGAAATCAAATTAAATTAAAATTAAAATAATTAGTTAATTAAAAAGGAAATTTGAAAAAAGAGGGAATGGATTTTCGAAAATTAGAGAGAGAGAGAGAGAGGGAGAGTTAGTTAGGTAGTTTTGAAAAAGATAAGAATAAAAAAGTTAAGTGGTTAATTGAAAAAGATTTGAAAATCAAATTTTGAAAAGATAAGAAGTTAGAAAAGATTTTGAAATCAATTTTGAAAAAGATGTGATTGAAATTTATTTTGAAAAAGATTTGAAAAAGAAATTTGAAAAGATTTGATTTTGAAAATTAAAGTTGATTACTTGACTAACAAGAAACTAAAAGATATAATTTTTAAAATTTAAAGATTGAACCTTTCTTAGTAGGCAAGTAACAAACTTAAAAATTTTTTAATCAATCACATTAATTGTTAGCATTAATTTCGAAATTATGAAATAAAGATAAGAAAAAGATTTTTGAAAATCAATTTGAAATTTTTGAAAATATGAAAGAAAAATGAAAAAGATTTGATTTTTTGAAAAAGGTTTGAAAAAGATAGAATTTTTAAATTGAAAATTTGATTTGACTCATAAGAAACAACTAGATTTTAAAAATTTTTGAAAAAGTCCACTCAAATTTCGAAAATTTATGAGAGAAAAAGGGAAAGATATTTTTTTTATTTTTGAATTTTTAATGAAGAAAGAGAAAAACACAAAATTGATGCAAAACATAAAAATTATGAATCAAAACAAGAAAATTATGCAAGAACACTATGAATATCAAGATGAACACTAAGAACACTTTGAATGTCATGATGAACATCAAGAACTTATTTTTGAAAAATTTTTAAGAAAAGAAAAGAAAAACATGCAAGACAC
The DNA here is from genome assembly GCF_000816755.2 of Arachis ipaensis. Lineage (NCBI taxonomy): Eukaryota > Viridiplantae > Streptophyta > Magnoliopsida > Fabales > Fabaceae > Arachis > Arachis ipaensis. The sequence continues at coordinate 96,000,831 of NC_029792.2, read as the reverse complement.
CAATCTTAGAACTTTTCAATATTTAGACACTATAAATGCAAAAATGCATATGAAAAACAAGAAAAGACACAAAACAAAAAAATATGAAGATCAAACAAGAAGACTGGCCAAGAACAACTTGAAGATCATGAAGAACATATGATGAATTTTCGAAAATTCTTGAGAAAAACAAAAATATACAAGACACCAAACTTAAAAATTGACACTAGACTCAAACAAGAAACATCAAAATATTTTTGGTTTTTTTTTCGAAAATTATTTTGGGAAGAACGAAAAAGAAGAAAAAGTTTTTTTGTATTTTTCAAAAATAAGAAATAAAAAGCTTAAAAATAAAATAAAATTACCTAATCTGAGCAACAAGATGAACCGTCAGTTGTCCAAACTCGAACAATCCCCGGCAACGGCGCCAAAAACTTGGTGCACGAAATCATGATCGTTTATTCCTTGGTAACGGCGCTAAAAACTCAATATGCACGTTCATAATCTTAGTTCTTTGTCACAATTCCACACAACTAACCAGCAAGTGTACTGTATCGTCCAAGTAATAAACCTTACGTGAGTAAGGGTCGATCCCACAGAGATTGTCGGCTTGAAGCAAGCTATGGTCACCTTGTAAATCTCAGTCAGGCGGATTCAAATGGTTATGGTGAATTAATAATTAAAGTATAAATAAAACATAAAATAAAGATAGAGATACTTATGCAATTCATTGGTTAGAATTTCAGATAAGCGTATAGAGATGCTTTCGTTCCTCCTGAACCTCTGCTTTCCTGCTGTCTTCATCCAATCATTCCTACTCCCTTCCATGGCAAACTGTATGTTGGGCATCACCGTTGTTAATGGCTACATCCCGTCCTCTCTGTGAAAATGGTCCAATGCGCTGTCACTGCATGGCTAATCATCTGTAGGTTCTCGATCATACTGGAATAGGATTTACTATCCTTTTGCGTCTGTCACTACGCCCAGCACTCGCGAGTTTGAAGCTCGTCACAGCCATCCCTTCCCAGATCCTACTCGGAATACCACAGACAAGGTTTAGACTTTCCAGACCTCAAGAATGGCCATCCATGGGTTCTAACTTATACCACGAAGACTCTGATCTCAGGATCAGGAGGCTAAGAGATAAACATTCAAGCTTGTTTGCATGTAGAACGGAAGTGGTTGTTAGGCACGCGTTCATAGGTGAGAATGGTGATGAGCGTCACATAATCATCACATTCATCATGTTCTTGGGTGCGAATGAATATCTTAGAATAGGAATGAGCTTGATTGAATAGAAAATAGTAGTAATTGCTTTAATTCATGTGGAACAGGAGAGCTCCACACCTTAATCTATGGTGTGTAGAAACTCTACCGTTGAAAATACATAAGAACAAGGTCCAGGCATGGCCGAGAGGCTAGTCCCTCTAAACATGATCAATATTATCCAAAGATGAACTAAAGATGCATAAGATGTCTAATACAATAGTAAAAGGTCCTATTTATATCAGACTAGTTACTAGGGTTACAGAAATAAATAAATGATGCAGAAATCCACTTTCGAGACCCACTTTGGTGTGTGCTTGGGCTGAGCTTGAAGCTTTCACGTGGAGAGGTTTTTCTTGGAGTTAAACACCACTTTATAACCTGTTTCTGGCGTTTAACTCCACTTTGCAACCTGTTTCTGGCGTTTGACTCCAGAATAGGGCAGAAAGCTGGCGTTGAACGCCAGTTTGCGTCATCTAAACTCAGACAAAGTATGGACTATTATATATTTCTGTAAAGCCCTGGATGTCTACTTTCCAACGCAATTAAGAGCGTGCCATTTGGAGTTCTGTAGCTCCTGAAAATCCATTTCGAGTTCAGGAAGGTCAGAATCCAACAGCATCAGCAGTCCTTTGTCAACCTCTGAATATGATTTTTGCTCAAGTCCCTCAATTTCAGCCAGAAAATACCTGAAATCACAGAAAAACACACAAACTCATAGTAAAGTCCAGAAATGTGATTTTTAATTAAAAACTAATAAAAATATAATAAAAGCTAACTAAAACATACTAAAAACATACTAAAAATAATGCCAAAAGCGTATAAATTATCCGCTCATCGCGCAGCCTGGACAGAGAGTTGTGCCAGAACCATGTTGGTGGGTGCTAGGCGCACAACACAACCCACACGTGCACGTCGCTAACGCGTACGAGTCATTTGCAATTTTGGCTTTCCACGCGTGAGCGTGGACGACGCGCACGCGTCGTATGCTCATGATGCCACCTCTAGTATCAAAACCCGAGAGTTGTGCGGGAATTATGCGAGTGTTGTGCGAGGAGCACAATTCATCTCCACATGTACGCATGACGGACGCGTACACGTCACCTTCTCTTTTCTGCTTTTCACGTGTACGCGTGACTGACGCGTATGCATCACCTCCTCATGCTGCAACCCACGCGTACGCGTGGGCAACCCTTATGTGTCGCTTCCTCTTTTACTTTCTTCATCTTTCTTCTCTTGTTCTTCTTTCTTTCTACCTTTCTTCTTCTTCTTTCCTTTCCCTTCTCATCTTTATTCTCCTTCATTTATTGTATTTGCATACTTTCATTTATTACATTTTACCTTTGTTGCTTGTTCTTATTTTCTTTTCTAAGTTTGATATTACACTATTGATGTTGAACGTTCTTACTCAACTGTTGCATATTTCTTGCATTGTTTTGGGGTACTTCTTAACTTGTTTGCTATTTAGTTGACATGCCCTTTGCTTCTATTATTTTTTCACCTGTGCATTGTAGCTACCATGTGGTTGAGAACCTCATTATTCTTTGGCATTAGCACACCCATATTTTACTTGTTTTGATATCTTTGTCTGTGGGTTATTCTTCTTCCTGTTTCTCTTCTTTCAGGTTGGCCACCATGAGGGAAAAGGAAAAGTTTCTAACTGGGGCAATAAACAAGTTCCTCCGCACAATCTTTTGAGAAAGCACATCAGTTGTAGCAACCTGTCCACTTGCACATCTTTGCATGCACCGAGGACGGTGCAATCTTCAAGTACGGGGAGCTCAAGACTGACTTCCTGGGTAACTACTTCCTGTCTCAACACCAATGTTTAATCTTCTTTGTTAGTTAGTTGTTGCATTGCATAATAGATTGTATGTGTAGTTAGTTGTTTGCATTTATGTCCTACTTGGTTGAAGTGATGAATTCTCTTCCAAGAAACTGTTTTAGAGCATTTCACTAATTTGAATTAAAATTTTTGTTGAACTTGCTTGAAAAAAAATTATTTTGAAACATGGTTTAGAGCTCGAACACACAAAACCAGTGAGATTTTGAAGCTATTAGATTAGTTGCATCTTATCAACCAATGTTTTATTTTGGTTTGTGTTGTTCTCTCTAAAATTGTGATATTTGTTTTGCTTGATTCTATATTTTCATTGTTTAATGTATGCATGCACTTATGTGAGTGAGGCCTTTGTTTCACTATAGCTCACATACCCATATGGCCTTACCCTTTCATTTTCCCTTGCAACCCAATGTTGAGCCATTTTACTCCATTTGTTCTTTACTTTAGCACATCATTAACTCTAAGCAGAAAATAATAATGTCCTTAATTTGAATCCTTGGTTAGCTTAGATGAGTAAGAGTGTTCATGATTTAAGTGTGGGAAAATTGGGTATGGTGACATTTGGTTTGGGAATTGAGTATGTTATCCTTTTTTGTGAAAATGTGAAAAGAATATTGAGGACATGTTCATGCATTCAACACCTTAATCGTATGCATTGAAAACAAAAGAAAAATGAAAAAAGAAAAAAAAAGAGAAAAAATAAATAGGGGACAAATTGCCCCAAAGTAAATGGTGGTAGCAATGCATATGAGTTGTACTCAAATTCGGATGCATGAATATGTGGTAAACATAGTTAATGGGTAGTTAGATTTTGTATTCTGATTATATGGATTGTCTTAAGTTAGGTGGGAAGTTTAAGTTAATCAAGGATTCAGATTTTAGTCCACTTGACCAAATACAATCCTACCTTGACCCTAATCCCATTACAACCCTTAAAAGACCTCTTGATAGGTATATTCGTGCACTAAATTTTTGTTGATTGGTAGAAGAAAAGCAAGCCTTAAAAAGCAAGGTTAGTAGAGAATTGAGAGAATCGAACCTCAAACACTTGAGTGATTAGAGTGTGTATTAATGTTCTGAAAACCGATTCGGACTGGCCGGTCAAACCGGTTGAACCGTGAACCAGACACAAAGATGATTCGGGCAATCATCAAAACCACAAAATAGGAAAATCGGAGTTGAACCGGTGAACCGGCCGGTACCGGTAGGTCGAACCGAACTGTGATCCGGCTGGTTTTTGGGCTAGGCATCAAAACGCTGCAGTTTCAACGAATGAAACCCTAAATCAATGTTCTGAATCCCTAATTGCCTTCAGCCCATCACAATTCTCATCGAGCAAGGTTCTGAGAACGCTATCACAGTCTCACATGGCCAGACGGGTTCGATGTCGAGCAGTCACCTCCGTCGCCGGCGTCACGCAGTCACCTCCATCGAGCAGTCACCTCCGTCGAGCTGTCACCTCCGTCACACAGTCACCTCCATCGCGCAGTCACCTCCTTCGACCAGTGACCTCCGTCGTGCAGCAGCCGTTGTTCGTTGGAACTTGGAACAACCACCTCCATCGCGCAGTAGGCGTCGTCCCTTGAAGGTGCTCCACCACTGGTCAGTTCACTCGGCGTCGCTGTCTCCCAAGTCCCACTCTCCCTATTGCATGTTCTGTTGAAGCCTTGAAGGTGCCTTCGAACTTTCAGAGTTCCAGGTAACTTTTTTTTTTAGTTATGAACTTATGATTGTTTGATTGAATCATTGAATAACTGTTGCATGATGAACTCTGATTCTGTGAACCCTGATACTGTGAACTTTGTTCGTTGAGTAGCTCTTTGATTTTGTGACTTGATGAACTCTGAAACTGTGAACTCTGAACTGATCCTGCTAAACTGAACTGGATTTTGTGACATGATGAACTGCTAAACTATGAACTCTTTGATTGAGCAGCTCTTTGATTTTGCTTTGCTTACTGAACTGGATTTTGGTGTTTGTTGAATAATTGTGAATAATTTTGAATAATTTTGGATGTTGTTTGTTGTGAACTTGAGAGTTGAGATTATTGGGTTGGATTGCTGGTAATGTTTAGGTATGGATGAAAGTATCAACCAAGAACTACCTAGGAATAATAATGTAGAAAATAATTATGCTTTGAATGAACATTCTTTTCCTCCCACGACTAATGAAAGTCAGTCACAAACTTCTAATGTTCGGGGGAAAACTGATCCTGCTTGGAGATACATTGTTTTACAAAATATAAATGAAAAACCGCATTACCAATGCTTATTTTGTCTGAGTACTTTTGGGGGAGGGGGAATTAATAGAATGAAAAAGCATTTGGTGAAGATAGGTGGAGACATTAAGAAGTGTTCTAAGGTCCCGTATGATGTTAAAAAACAAATGGAAGGTTTATTGAAAGAGATTTAGAAAAGTAAAATTAGTAAAAGGAAAGTAAGTTTCAACGAAGAGGGTACTGATGAGTATGAGGATGCAATTGATGAAGCATTAGCGCAAGAAGAACAACAAACTCCGAGTTAGTTACCAACTAAGGAGGTTATTGGAGGCGATCCAAAAAAGAAAGCAAAAACCATTATTCCTCCTATGTTTGCACTAAGAACAACTCCGGGAAGTCAACCAAGTCTGAAAAGCGTGTTTCAAAACAAAGAGGTGCTTCATGAAGTTGATAAGCGAGTGGCTAGATGGCTTTTGGATTGTAGGATTCCTTTCAATGCAGTTATGTCACCCTTTTTTCAAGATATGTTGGATGGTGTTGCTGGCATTGGGCCTGGTTATAAAGGTCCTTCTTATGATACATTGAGGGTTAACTTATTAGCCGATCTCAAAAGGAAGTGTCAAATGATTGTTGATAGCTATAGGTCTGCTTGGAAAGAAACTGGATGTACTCTCATGGCTGATGGTTAGACAGATCAAAGGCAAAGAACGTTGATTAATTTTTTGGTTTATTGTTCGAAAGGGTTGTGCTTTGTGAAATCTGTAGATGCCTCAAGTATGGTTAAAAATGCTTCAAGCTTGTGTGACTTGTTTTCAGAGGTGATTGAATGGATTAGACCTGACAATATTGTTCATGTAGTTACAGATAATGCCGCGAATTATGTTGCTGCTGGTAGGCTTATTAATAAGAAATTTGAAAATATTCACTGGTCACCTTGTGCTGCTTATTGCTTGAATCTTATTCTAAAAGATATAAGCAGCATGCCACATATTTCTAACCTTGCAACACGTGCTTCGAAGATTACCATGTTTGTGTATAATCATACGGTGTTCTTGTCTTGGCTAAGACAAAGAACTTATTGGAGGGAGATTGTTCGTCCAGGTGTAACTCGTTTTTCCACTATCTTCCTCACATTGATGAGTATCTTTGAGTGAAAATCGGATTTACAATCATTGGTTGTTGATACACACTTTACCGAACACAAATTAGGAAGGAGTGCTAATGGTAGAGCTGTGAGTGCAATTATCCTAGACAATAAATTTTGGGATGATTGTTTTACTACATGCCAAATTGTGAGTCCATTGATTAAATTGCTGAGGTTGGTAGATGCTGATGATAAACCATCATTGGGGATTGTTTATGAAGGTATGCTGAGGTCAGAAAATGGAATCAAAGAAATGTTCAAGCAAAGGAAGATTGCATATCAACCTTACACAGAGATTATCAACTCAAGATGGGACAAACACTTGAAAAAAAAGTCTTCACACAGCAGCTTATTTCTTGAATCCTGCTTGCTTTTTTTCTGAAAAATATAGAGAAGCACCTGATGTCATGTGAGCTTTACTTGATCTTGTTACATTGCATTGCAAGGTTAATAATTTAGATTCAGTTGAGGTAATGAAAGAAATACACTTATATAGAGATCGAAAGGAAAGCTTTGATAGGCCTGAAGCTATTCCAGCTGCAAAAAGACTTCAACCTGGTAATAACATCTGTTTGATAATAAGCTTTAGTTATTTACTTATTTTATGTTTTGGTTTCCTTAATTTGATATCTAATACTTGAGATATGGGATTGTAACTTGTAGATAAATGGTGGAGGTTGTTTGGTAGTTCTGCTCCATGTTTACAAAACATGGCAGTTCACATTCTTAGCCAAGCATCTGCTTCTTCAGGGTGTGAAAGGAATTGAATTCTTTTTTATCAAATTCATACAACAAGAAGGAATAGATTGGAGCATGATAGGCTAAGTGATATTGTGTATGTTACATATAATTTGCGTCTTAAATCCAGGTAATATATATTTCATCCTTTCATTTCATATCATTAGATTTTGTATAATTAATATACTAGGCTTATCATATATTGTATTTAATTTGTTAGGAAGGAAAGAAAAAAAGAAAGAAAAAGTTGCAATATGATCCAATCGATATTGAAAGTATGGATATGGTTGGTTTTTGGGTGACGGAAGAGGTTGTTGAAAAAGAGCCTGATCTTCCAAGTAATATTGAAGACTTGCTTGGTGAGTATTATAGTTTCATTTTATGATTTGAATTAGTGGAATTCAGTTCATCTTTGTTCTTGGAGAATTTGATTTACTTTTAACCAAGTAGGTAAAAGCATTTTGCATTTAGTTGCATTCATATAGATAGGTTGCATTTCATAAATTCTACTATTCCGCTTCACCTCTTTTATAGCTTCTCTTGAGCTTGGCATGAGGACATGCTAATGTTTAAGTGTGGGGAGATTGATAAACCATTATTTTATGGTTTATTTTGTATTGAATTGAGTGGATTTTATCCATTATTCTCACACTTATTCATATAATTTGCATGTTTTACATTTTTCTTCCTAATTTTATGCTATGATTGTAAACATTCTTCTTGGTCTTAAATTTGCTAATTTTAATTCTCTCTTATTACCATTCGATGCCGTGATATGTTTGTTAAGTATTTTCAGGGTTTATAGGGTAGGAATGGCTTAAAGGATGGAAAAGAAGCATGCAAAAGTGGAAGGAACACAAGAAATAGAAGTTTTGAGAATCTGGTAGCGACGCGCACACATAGATGACGCGTACGCGTGACTGGTGCATCAGACATACGACGCGCACGCGTGGCTGACGACTACGTGTGGCCAGTAAAAAGTCCAGCGATGCGTATGCGTGGCTGACGCGTACGCGTGACAGAGCATCACGTGCTACATTAAACAGAATTCGCTGGGGGTAATTTTTGGGCTGCTTTTGACCCAGTTCCAAGCCCGAAAATACAGATTAGAGGCTGCAGATTGGAGCTGGAAGGGGGACAAACTTCTCATTCATATACACTTTAGGTTTTAGATGTAGGTTTCTAGAGAGAGATGCTCCCTCCTCTCTCTAGGTTTTAGGCTTTTTAGTTTTAGTTCTTCTCAAATTCAGATTTCTACCTTGCTTTAATTTAGTTTTCTTCTACTTTTATTTGTTCTAGTACTTTGGGTTTATCTACTTCTCTTGTTGGTTCCCTTATGTTGCTAATTTATTTTATGAATTCTTCTTGTTTCTTTTAATCTATATTAATGCAATTTATGTTTACATGTTTATGATTGCTTTCTTTAATTTGTTGTTATTGTTTCCTCTTACAATTGCTAGTCTTAGATTTTGCCATGTCTTGTTAATTTTCTATGTTTTTATTTTATGCCTTCCAAGTGTTTGATAAAATGCTTGGTTGGATTTTAAATTAGATTTTTATGTTCTTGACTTGGATTGATTAATTAGAGACTCTTGAGTGGTGATTGAAGATTGCCGGTTAGCTTGAACTTCACCAAAGCTAGTCTCTCATTATGAGTTGACTAGGACTTGTGAACTCAAGTTAATTGTATGCACTTGACCTTCCTCCATTGGTTAGAGGTTAACTAAGTGAAGGCAATTCACATTTACCATCACAATTTACGATGATAATGAGGATAGGACTTCTAATTCTCTTTTCTTGCTAAGAGCTTTCTTAGTTATTAATTTATTTTCTTGCCATTTTACATTCTTTTTTCTTATTACAAAACCCAAAAATATACTTTTTCATAACCAGTAATAAATACACTTCCCTGCAATTCCTTGAGAGACGACCCGAGGATTAAATACTTTGGTTAATTTTATTGGGTTTGCTTAAGTGACAAACAATCTAAATGTTGATTAAGGTTTAATTGTCAGTTTAGAACTATATTTGCAACGCGATAATTTTTGTGAAAATTTTTATCGACATTTTTCCTCCGTTAGAGATCTCCAACATACTTTATGTTTTTCGTTGTATTTTTAGTTTCTAAACCTCGTAGGCTAAGGGGAGGAGCTTTGCTAAATTTTATGAATTAATAAAAGTATTACTATTCTATCTTCAATCGGTGTTTGATTATCTATTCCAGGATGTATCTTCATTCTTCAACCTTATGAATGAGTTGAACCGGCACAAGGTTATCTCTATTCTACATGGGTTTAGCGAGCGTCTTTCATCGAACATCAATGAATCACTAGCTTGATTATACATGTCTTAGACGGCTAGTCCACGACTTCGTTGGGAACTTCTCGAGACACCAGTTCAGCCGAGGTTTGCGGAGATTAGAGTCTTTGTGGTAGAGTCTAGAATCAAAGGCACAACATTCTCTGATCCGGAAGATTCAACCTTGTCTGTGGTAATTTGAGTAGGATCATCTAGGGGAATGAACTGCAGGAGCTTCACCCTCAATCAGACTGGATCCGCACTAACCCTAGGGTTCAGTACTAGAGGAGAATTGGCGACCTCTCAAGAAATGCATTGATCACATACAGCCTGCCATAGAAGAAATCATTCACAGTTGGAGTAGACAGTGAAACCAAATTAATCCAGAAGAAAAAAGCATCTCTGAAGCCTTAACCATCTTCGTATCATTGCGTTCACCATCAACTGAGTAACGTTTTCTTTATTGTATCTTTTATGCATTTAAACAACCAACAAACTTTTCTATCCGCCTGACTAAGTTCTACAAGATAACCACAGCTTGATTCAAGCCGACAATCCTCATGGGATCGATCCTGAATCACTCAGGTATTACTTAGACGACCCAGTACACTTGCTAGTTTAGTTGTGCGGAGTGTGGGATTCTGCTCACCAAGTTTTTGGCACCGTTGCCAGGGAATTATTCGAGTTTGGATAACTGACGGATTATCTTGTTGCTTAGATTAGGTACTTTTTAATTGTGTTCGAGTCTTTTATTTTCTTCTTATTTTTCAAAAAAAATAAAATATTTTTCAAAAACCTTTTCTTTTCTTTAATCTTTATCTTTTGTTTGAGTCTTTGTCTTGTTCTTGTTTGAGTCTTTTTCGAATTTCTTTAGTCTTTTTTCCAAAAAATTTCAAAAATAGTATCTTTCGTTTGAGTCTTGGGACAATATTTAAGTTTGGTGTCCTTTGCATGTTCTTTGTTTTCTTTGAATTCTTTGAGTTTTGTTCTTGGTGTTCTTCTTGATCTTCAAAGTGTTCTTGTTTTTCTTTTTGTTTTGATCTTAAAATTTTTAAGTTTGGTGTCTCTTTGTGCTTTTCTTTAAAAATTTTCGCATTGTAGTGTCTTTAGATCTAAAAATTTTAAGTTTAGTGTCATTTAGTTATTTTCTCTTTCTTCATTAAATTCAAAAATAAAAAAAATTTAAATATCTTTTCTTATCTTTATTTGAAATTTTTGAAATTGTTGCTTAAGAATGTTAAATTAGGCATTTCCTTGTTA
>NC_029792.2:95963372-95989884 GCF_000816755.2 Arachis ipaensis | reverse complement strand
ACAATTTTTGAAAATCTTGTTCATTTTGATTCAAAAATTTTAAATTAGGTGTTTTCTTGTTAGTCAAGTCAAGATTTAAATTTTAAAATCATATCTTTTAAAATCTTTTAAAATCTTTCCTTTTAGAATTTGATTCTTTCTTATCTTATCTTTCTTTTAAAAAAAATTAAATTTTAAATCTTTTTAAATTAAAAACTATCTTTTTTATTTTGATTTCAAATCTTTTTTATTTAAGACTTATCTTTTCTTAACTTCCTTATCTTATCTTTCTTACCTAACTTATCTTTTCTTTAATTTAAAACCTTTTTATCTTCTTTTAAATTTTAATTTTAAAATCTTTTTCAAATCTTTCCAATTCTTATCTTATCTTGTTGACTATTTCAAAGAATTTTAAAATAAAATCTTTTCTAGTCTTCTATCTTATTTTATTTTCAAATCTTCTTTAATTAGTTAGTTGTTTTCTCTTTCTTATTTTTCAAAACTTCCTAACTAATTCTTCTATCTTCTATTTTCAAACATCTTTCTTCTATTTCTCTCTCTTATTTTTCGGAAATCATCATCTAATTTTCAAATCTTTTTAATTAATTAGCTTTAATTTTTGAATTTAATTAATAAATAAATAAAAACAAAAATATTTTCTCTTTTTACTTCTGATTTTCGAATTCTTCTTCCCTTTTATTCGAATTCTTCTTCTCTCTCTTCTCTATCTTCATTCTTCTTCACATCTCACAGGGAGTCCTCTGTTCTTGAAGATAGAGCTTCCATTCTTCTTCTTCTTGTTTTTATTTTCTTGTTTATGACCAGAAATGGAGACAAAGGACCTTTCTTTGATCCTGATCCTGAGGCTGAGAAGACTCTGAGAAAGCATTTACGACAAACTAAAAAACAGCAATCCAGAGAGGATCTCACAAGACTTTTCGAACAAGAAGCAGAAGAAAAGATAGACATGGCAACCGAGACTAACAATAGAGGAGAACCAAGAAAGGTTCTTGGTGACTACACCATATCAACTTCTAATTTTTATGGAAGAAGTATCTCCATATCTGCAATCAGAGCAACCAACTTTGAGCTAAAGTCTCAATTAGTCTCTCTGATGCAATAGAATTGCAAATTTCATGGACTTCCATTGGAAGATCCACATCACTTCTTAGCTGAATTTTTGCAAATCTGTGATACTGTTAAGACCAATGGAGTGGATCCTAAGGTCTACAGACTTATGCTATTACCCTTTGCGGTTAGAGATAGAGCTAGGATATGGTTGGACTCTCAACCTAAAGAAAGCCTAGACTCTTGGGAGAAATTGGTCAATGATTTCTTGGCCAAGTTCTTTCTTCCTCAGAAGATGAGCAAAATCAGAGTGGAAGTTCAAACCTTCAGGCAGCAAGAAGGTGAATCCCTCTATGAAGCTTGGGAAAGATACAAGCAACTGATCAGGAGATGTCCTCCTGACATGCTCTCAAAATGGTCTATCCTAGGTATCTTCTATGATGGTCTGTCTGAGATATCCAAAATATCATTGGAGAGTTTTGCTGGTGGATCACTCCACCTGAAGACAACGCCGGAAGAGGCAAAAGAACTCATTGAGATGGTTGCAAATAACCAATAATTCATGTACACTTCTGAGAGAAATCTTGTGAACAGTTGGGTAGCTCAGAAGAAAGGAGTTTATGAAGTTGACACTCTGAATGCCATATTGGCTCAGAACAAGATCTTGACCCAACAGGTCAATATGATCTCTCAGCATTTGACTGAAATGTAAGTTGTAGCTGGCAGCACTCAAGAAACTTCCTCTAAAGGAGAAGCTTATGATCCTGACCATCCCATGATGGAGGAGGTGAATTACATGGGAGAATCCTATAGAAACACCTACAACCCCACATGGAAAAATCATCCTAATCTTTCATGGAAAGATCAACAGAAGCCTCAGCAAGGCTTCAATGACAATCAAGGTGGAAGAAACCAAAACAGGTTCAATAACAGACCACCATTCCCACCTTCTCAGCAATAATTAGAGACTTCTAAGCAAGGTATCTCTGACTTAGCTAAAATAGTCTCTGATCTCTCTAAGACCACTCATAGTTTCATAACTGAAACTAGGTCCTCTATCAGGAACTTGAGGTACTAATTGGTCAGCTGAGCAAGAGAACCCCTGAGATTCCTCCTATCATTCTTCCAAGTAATACTGAAGTTAACCCAAGGTAAGAGTGCAAGGCCATCACTATAGAAGCTGAGGCTAAGACTGAGGAGGAAAAGCAAGCGCTGAGCGCCAGTAAAGAAGACCTTACTGGGCGTTCAGCGCCCAAGGGAATGCCATTCTTGGCATTGAACGCCAGTGAGGTACCCTCCACTGGGTGTTCAACGACCAAACCACTACTAGCACGGGCATTGAACGCCAGTAAGGAAGACCTTAGTGGCATTCAACGCCCAACAAACCACTACTACTAGCGTTGAACGCCAGTAAAGAAGGCCTTACTAGGCGTTCTGATGAGCGGATATTTTATACGCTTTTTGGGGTTAATTTCATATAGTTTTTAGTGTGTTTTAGTTAGTTTTTAGTTTATTTTCAGCAGTTTCTAGGCAAAATTCATATTTCTGGACTTTACTATGAGTTTGTGTATTTTTCTGTGATTTCAGGTATTTTCTGGCTGAAACTGAGGGAGCTGAGCAAAAATCTGATTCAGGCTGAAAAAGGACTGCTGATGCTGTTGGATTCTGACCTCCCTGCACTCAAAGTGGATTTTCTGGAGCTACAGAAATCCAAATGGCGTGCTTCCAATTGGTTAGAAAGTAGACATCCAGGGATTTCCAGCAATATATAATAGTCCATATTTTGCTCAAGGATAGACGACGTAAACTGGCGTTCAACGCCAGTTCCATGCTGCAGTCTGGCGTCCAGCGCCAGAAACAAGTTACAAAGTGGAGTTCAACGCCAGAAAAGGATCCAAAGCTGGTGTTGAACGCCCAAAACAGCCCTATGCACGTGATTAGCTTAAGTCTCAGCCTCAGCACACACCAAGTGGGCCCCAGAAGTGGATTTCTGCACCATCTATCATAGTTTGTTCATTTTCTGTAAACCTAGGTTACTAGTTTAGTATTTAAACAACTTGTAGAGGTTTATTTCGCACCTCATAACATATTAGATCTGAACTTTGTATTTTTTGATGGCATGAGTCTCTAAACTCCCTTTTTGGGGGTGAGGAGCTCTGCTGTGTCTCGATGAATTAATGCAAGTATTTCTGTTTTCCATTCAAACATGCGTGTTCCTATCTAAGATATCCATTCGCACTTCAATATGAATGTGATGAACGTGAAAATCATCATCATTCCTTCACGAACGCGTGCCTGACAACCACTTACGTTCCACCGTAGAATGAATGAATATCTCTTAGATCTCTTAATCAGAATCTTCGTGGTATAAGCTAGATTGATGGCAGCATTCAAGAGAATCTGGAAAGTATAAACCTTGTGTGGTATTCCGAGTAGGATTCAGGGATTGAATGACTGTGACGAGCTTCAAACTCGCGAGTGCTGGGCGTAGTGACAGACGCAAAAGGATAGTAAATCCTATTCCCGTACGATTGAGAACCTGCAGATGATTAGCCGTGCGGTGACAGCGCATTCGGACCCTTTTAACTGGAAGGATGGATGGTAGCCACTGACAACGGTGATCCACCTACACACAGCTTGCCATGGGAAGACGTGCGTGCGTGAATCAGAAAATAGAGGAAAGCAGAATTTCAGAAGACAAAGCATCTCCAAAACTCCAACATATTCTCCATCATTGCATACAAGTATAATTTGTGTTCTGCCCTTTTATTCCTTGCAATCAAATTTGATAAGTGAATTATTTTATTGTTTTCCTGACTAAGAGTTACAAGATAACCATAGATTGCTTCAAGCCAACAATATCCGTGGGATCGACCCTTACTCACGTAAGGTATTACTTGGACGACCCAGTGCACTTGCTGTTTAGTTGTGCGGAATTACATTGTGAAGTAATTTTCGTGCACCACATTCAATGCCCAAAACAGCATCACAAGAGCTGGCGTTGAATGCCAGCAATGGTGTTCCTACTGAGTGTTCAACACCCAATAAGGATACCCCTATCAATGAACTAAAGGAAACCAAGGCTCATATAGAGACCATAGAGGTTCCATTGAATGCACTTTTGCAATTCATAAGTCCTGGTGAATACTCATCCACTGATGAGGATGAGGAAACTAGGGAAGAGCAAGTTGCTCGGTATTTAGGAGCTCTTATGAAGCTAAATGCCAAGATATTTGGAGTTAAGACATTGGAGGAAGAACCTCTAGTGCTTACAAAAGAACTCAATGCTTTAGGTCAGCAGAAGCTACCTCAAAAGTGTCTGGATCCCGGACGCTTTCTAATTCCTTGCACCACAGGCACCATGACCTTTGAGAAGGCTCTGTGTGACCTAGGGTCATGTATAAACCTCATGCCACTCTCTGTAATGGAGAAGTTGGGAATCTTTGAGGTACAAGCTGCAAATATCTCATTAGAGATGGCAGACAAGTCAATGCAGAAGCCATATGGCTTAGTAGAGGATGTCTTGGTGAAGGTTGAAAACTACTACATCCCTGCAAACTTCATAGTCTTGGATATTGGAGACGATGAGGATGAATCTATCATCCTCATAAGACCTTTCCTAGCTACTGCAAATGCCATGATTAATGCGGCAAAGG
The DNA here is from genome assembly GCF_000816755.2 of Arachis ipaensis. Classification (NCBI taxonomy): domain Eukaryota; kingdom Viridiplantae; phylum Streptophyta; class Magnoliopsida; order Fabales; family Fabaceae; genus Arachis; species Arachis ipaensis. Next base: position 95,985,181 of record NC_029792.2, on the reverse strand, counting down.
GAGAAAGGGTTTTCCAACCAGGGGAGTATCACATCTTGTTCAAGATGCCTCACCCCAATTCTCCCTCTGAGAAAAAAGAGATAACTGTGCAACACCTAGTGTTCCAACACTTTTTCTTAGTGCAGAGCTTTACTAAGCCCCCAGACACCAATTCTAAGTTTGGTGTTGGGTAGCCATCATCAAGCTTTAAGAATAAGGGTACTAAGAAGAAAGTACCTAAAGGCTGGAAGCACAAGAAGGTCCCCACTGAAGGCCTCTCACCTAGCATGAGAGTTGTCTTCACTAAGAAACCAGTCATACCACATACAGTGAATCGTGTCCTATATTTAGAGCATGTAGAGCTCATCCATAAGAAGACAGGAAGAAATTTTACTATAAGGGGCAAAATTCTGAGACCATATCAATCTCTGTAAGGAGCTAACCGTCAAGCTAATGACCATAAATAAGCGCTTGTTGGGAGGCAACCCAACCATATTTAGTTATTTCTATTTATTTTAAATTTATTTTACTTGATTAATTCCTTAAGTTTTGTTTTTCTTTAAGTTGTTTCTTTAGGTCCATGATCATGTGCAGTAGTCAGAACAGAGACAGAAAGCTTCAGAGATGGAAACAGAACACCCTAAAGCAGAGATGAAGCTGGCGTTGAATGCCAGACAAAGACAGAGACTGGGCGTTCAATGCCCAAGGAAGCAGAAGATCTGGCGTTGAACGCTAGGAAGGAGTCCCTCCTGGGCGTTCAACGCCACAACTGGGAGGAAAGCTGGCGTTGAACGCCAGTTATGATACAGCAGCTGGGCGTTCAACGCCTATAAGGAGGGCAGGGAATTCAAATGCCCTAGCCTCTCAAGACCAGTGGGTCCCACAGCATCTTCACCTACCCCACCTTCTTCTCTCTTCTTTTCACACTTCCCCATACACTCTTCCTTATAAACCCTCAACCAATGACCCCCATTCATCTTCCCCAAAACCATCATCACTCCCACCAACCCCTACCCACTACAATCAAAATTTAACACCCATATTTCTCCCCCATTCATTCGAACCCTACCCACACCCTCCCTATAAATACCCCCTCTCATACCACTTATCCCACACATTACTCATACACCATAAAGCCCTCACTTGGCCGAATTGCTTTCTCCCTCCATCTCCATATATTTTCTTCTTCTTCAACTCCAATCTTCTCTTTTGTTTATATTTGCTCGAGGACGAGCAAAGCTTTAAGTTTGGTGTGAAAAAGCCTTGCTTTTTTCGTATCACTTATAGCACCCAAGATCGGAGTACCCTCTTTCAAGGCCATAGCCACCACATCCGAATCTTGGGAGATGGAGAGATTCATCACCAAAGCACACCAAAATCACTTCTATGAAGTTGTGGCAGAGAAAAAGGTGATCCCTGAGGTCCCTTTTAGGCTTAAGAAGAATGAGTATCTGGAGATCCGACGTGAAATCCGGAGAAGAGGTTGGGAAGTCCTAACCAATTCCATCCAAGAGGTTGGGATCTTAATGGTGCAAGAGTTCTATGTTAATGCATGGGTCACGAAAAACCATGAAATTAGTGTGAACACACATCCTAGAAATTAGAGCACCATGGTCTGAGGAAAATCTTGGACTTTAGTCCGAAAAGTGTGAGGTTGGCGTTCAGCTTGCCTATGATGCAAGGAGACCCACACCGTTACACTAGAAGAGTCAACTTTAATCAAAGGTTGGATCAAGTACTCTCGGACATTTATGTGGAAGGAGCACAGTGGAAAAGGGATTTCCAAGGCAAGCCTATTCAACTAAGAAGGCTTGACCTCAAGCCCATAGCTAGAGGATGGTTGGAATTCATCCAACGATCTATCATCCCTACTAGCAACTGGTCTGAAGTGGCCATAGATCGAGCCATCATGATCCATTGCATCATGCTTGGAAGTGAGGTGGAAGTACATGAGGTGATACCTCAAGAGTTGTACAAAGTGGTAGACAAGCCTTCCACCAAGGCAATGCTAGCTTTCACTCATCTTATCTGTCACCTATGCTATCCAGCTAAAATTGTCATAGAAGGTGACACTCTAATTGAGGAGTACAAGTCCATCACTAAAAGTAGGACGGAGCACACTAGAGAGACGGCACGTGACCCACAGCAAGAGCATGTGGAGCCTCTTCAACATGAGATCCCTGAGATGCCTCAAGGGATGTATTTTCCTTCTCAAAGCTATTAGGATCAATGGAATACTACTACGGGAGAATTAAGCTCTAACATGAATCAGCTGAGGATGGAACATCAAGAGCATTCCACCATCCTCAATGAAATTAGAGAAGACCAAAGAGCTATGAGGGAATAACAACAGAGACAAGGGCGTGACATTGAAGATATCAAGCGTACTATTGAGTTCTCTAGAGGAAGTGGTAACCGCCGTCACTAAGGTGGTCCCGTTCCATCACTTCTTGCTTTTATTTTATTTTTCTATTTTCCATTATATTTTACTGTCTATTCTTTTGTTCTTGTTGCATGATCATTTCTATCTGTGTCTTAAGGCTATAAAATATTCCATATATCCCTCACCTTGCTTAAAAGAAAATTTTATTTGAAAAATAATTGAAAGATACATGAATTTCGAGTTATATAATAAGAATAGTCAATTATTTTGATGTGGTGGCATTGCTTATGTTTTCTGAATGTATGATTGAACATTGTATATTTGAAATTGAAGTTAAGAATGTTGGCTCTTGAAAGAATGATGAAAAAGGAGAAGTATTGTTGGTAATCTGAAAAATCTAAAAGAATTTATTCTTGAAGCAAGAAAAAGCAACAAAAAAAAAGAAAAAAAAGGATGTTGCAATAAAAGAAAAAAATAAATATATATGTGCATGTGAAAAAAAAGCCAATAGCTCTTTAAACCAAAAGGCAAGAGCATGGTCCAAGGCTTTGAGCATCAATGGTTAGGAGTGTCTAAAAGCCTTAACCATGTGCTTGTGGTTTGAAGGTGTTAAGTGAAAAGCTTGACACTGAGCAGTTAAAGTCGTGATCCAAAGTAAAAAAGAGTGTGCTTAAGAACTCTAGACACCTCTATCTGGGGATTCTAGCAAAGCTAAATCACAATCTGAAAGGGTTCACCCAGTTAAGTGTCTGTGGCATTTATGTATCCGGTGGTAATACTGGAAAACAAAGTGCTTAGGGCCATGGCCAAAACTCTAAAAGCTGTGTTCAAGAATAAAAAAGAACTAAATTAGGAGAGTTAATAATATCATCTAGATTCTAAGTTCCTAAAGATTCCAACACTTCTGAGCTTCAATGGATAGTGAGATGCCAAAACTATTCAGAAGCAAAAAGCTATTAAGTCCCGCTCATCTAATTGATACTAAGCTTTATTGAAAACTCTGAAATTTATTGTATCTTACTCTTCTTTTTATCCTACTTTGTTTTTTAGTTTCTTGGGGACAAGCAATAGTTTAAGTTTGGTGTTGTGATGAACGGATATTTTATATACTTTTTGACATCATTTTCATATAGTTTTTAGCATGTTTTATTTAAGTTTGATCAAGTTTTCATAGGTTTTAGTGCAAAATTCACATTTTTGGATTCTACTTTGAGTTTGTGTGTTTTCATGCAATTTCAGGTAATTTCTAACTGAAATTGAGGAGTTGGAGCAAAAGTCTGATTCAGAGACAGAGAAAGTGCTGCAGATGCTGTCAGGATCTGACCTTTTTGCACTCGAAAGAGCTTTTCTGGAGCTACAGAAAACCATATGGAGCATCCTCAACGGCTATGGAAAGCTAACATCCAGAACTTTCCAGCAATATATAATAGTTCATACTTTGCTTCAGAATTGAAGGCCCAAAACTGGCATTCAACGCCAGCCTCCAGCCCTATTCTGGCGTCCAACGCCTACAAGGAGGAGACCAGCGTCCAACACCCAAAAGGGGCTCCTAGCCAGTGTTCAACGCCCCTAGGGAGTCTTAGCACGTGGGAGACACTAAAACTCAGCCCAAACACTCACCAAGTGGGCCCCGGAAGTGAATTTTCTCACTAAAAGATTATTTTACCCTTCTTATGTAATCCTTAGTCGTTAGGTTAATATATATAGGAGAAGATCAACCATGTTAAGGGAGATCTCCAGCATACTTTATGTTTTTCATTGTATTTTCTATCAGTATGAGTTTCTAAACCTCCTAGGTTAAAGGGAGGAGCTCTGCTGAGTTTTATGGATTAATAAAAGTATTACTGTTCTATCTTCAATTCGTGTTTGATTCTCTATTCTAAGATGTATCTTCATTCTTCCACCTTATGAATGAGTTGAACCGGCACAAGGTTATCTCTATTTTACATGGGTTTAGCGAGCGTCTTTCATCGGATATCAATGAACCACTAGCTTGATTATACATTTCTTAGACGGCTAATCCACGACTTCGTTGAGGACTTCTTGAGACACCAGTTCAGCTGAGGTATGGGGAGATTAGAATCTTTGTGGTAGAGGCTAGAACCAAAGGCATAGCATTCTGATCCGGAAGATTCGACCTTGTCTGTGGCATTTTGAGTAGGGTCATCAAGGGAAATGAACTGCAGGAGCTTCACCCTCAATCAGACTGGATCTGCACTAACCCTTGGGTTCAGCACTGGAGGAGAATCGACGACCTCTCAAGAAAGGCGTTGATCACATATAGCTTGCCATAGAAGAAATCATTCACAGTTAGAGTACAGTGAAACCGAATTGATCCAGAAGAACAAAGCATCTTTGAAGCCTTAACCATCTTCGTATCATTGCATTCACCATCAATTGAGTAACGTTTTCTTTATTTTATCTTTTATGCGTTTAAACAACTAACAAACTTTTCTATCCGCCTGACTAAGATCTACAAGATAACCACAGCTTGATTCAAGCCAACAATCCTCGTGGGATCGACTCTGACTCGCTCAGGTATTACTTGGACGATCCAGTGCACTTGCTGATTCAGTTGTGCGGAGTGTGGGATTCCGCGCACCAATACTTTATGATGACAAATATAATTAACTATTCCCTATTATAACTAACTATTATGATGAGCATCATAGAAATCAATCATCTCAAGCCAAGTTAAAAAGAATTCGCACAATCAAGACAGCAAATAATGCACTCCAAAATGGTGCAAGATCTAGTTGATGTAAAAGGGAAGTTATTCTTATATTAAAGAAGGAATATGAAGCTCTATACTGATGGATTATCAAGGAAGAAGGCAACTATTTATGTGCCTATTGAAAAACATAAAAAACAACATTTGTGTTCCTTGTTTTTGAGTGTGTTCTTACTTCTCTTTTATCTAGATTCAAGCTTACTTTGAGAGATACAAAAAACAAAGAGAGTAGTGCATATAAAAGCTATTTAACTTTAGTTTGAGTGTTTTGATTTCAAAAGTGTGCTGTGTTAGAGTGCACTTGATTTTTCTTAACTATGTTGAGTTAGCACCTAGGTGATTTACTAAGTTTGGAATAATTTAGATGGTTTACAAGAGTGTGAGTCTCTTGTTATTGGTAATTGTAATCTATCTTAATTATAGTAAAAATTCTTCCATTATTATAATAAAAACTAGACATAATTTACATTGTACTTCGTTGCCGAACTAGAGTAAATTAAGCTTCACTATTCTTGGTTGCCGAAATAGAGTATTTTAAGCTTCACTATTCTTCTTCTATTCTCTGCAATTTCTGTTCTGCTACAAATAAGACAAAAATAAAAATTTTTTCGAAACTAAAATTCTGGCTAACTTGTTTATTTAAATTTAAAAATAATTTCTTGATTCAATCCTCCTTCTTAATTCACTTAAAATCCTTCGGGTAGATAATTAAGCTATTGTACCAAATATTGATAGACGAATGAGGGGCACGTCAATGGTTTCTGAGGAACATTTACTAGGTAGAAAGCTTTTTGTCATAGTTTTTAAGTCCTTTTTGTTTTGGTTAAAAATTTTCAAATATTATTTCAATAATTTATCTTAAAAATTACAATTGTTGTCTTAAAAATAGGCAAAAATCACATGAAAAAATGGGGGAAGAAAACAAAATTTGAGGATTAATCTTATTTCCTTTAATTTTATGTAGTGATAACTTATGAAAACTACTAAAAAACTAACAAATATATATGCTGCTATGTGGGATTAGTTTGTATTTCTCGTTAAAGCTTTTCAAATAATATATATTCTTGGACGTTTAAAATTGTGTTACCTAACATGTTCACATGGAAGAATCCCCCCTCCTCGTTGGAGGTTGGTTTTATCAATAATGAAGCATGTAAGTTGGTCCAATTATGTATTATTGACTTTTGCTCATCGCGTATTTTCATTTTAAATAGGTAATGGCAACACCTAAAAGCTAGACTGTGTCCATATTATCATATTTATAATTATTAATTGCGGGCCAAAGTTTGGTGGGAGTTACTAACACAATGAGATGACGATCGTGTTTCTGTCCATACATGTCAACCTTACGTATGTTTTATGCATATCACACTGCATATGTAAGATAAGGTTTTCAATTTCTTTGACACTTGATATATCCACATTTAATAACATACTGTAAACTAATAGATAACGCGTCATGTGATATTTATCGTAAACTAATAATGGGAGTATAGATAAATATCAAATAACATGATACTAAAATAATAAGATAAGCTTTAATATTGTCTGTATGAGATTATGTTGTATTAGTATCCACATAATAATAACAATGTTATTATTATTATTATTATTATTATTATTATTATTATAAAGTTATTCTTAATATCATCATTTTTTCCTAGTCTATGGTATTCTCTCTCGCCGTGCGGCCTCACCTGAGTTGTTCAAACCAAGGGCCCCTCGGCTGCAAGTTTCGACGCTGTCATTATCTCCGACCAATGCCGTCGTCGTCTTCCGCACACGCAACTGTCACCTCAAGTTGTCCCCCTTTGTCTTTTGTCTCTCGGCGATCTCCGGTCCCATTCTTGCCGGCGCGTCCTTTCTGGCGTCGTTGCGACTTCCCGGCAAACCGTTCACACACCGTCCCGGGCTCCAACCGACGCTGCTACATTCTCCTGCAAACACCACCACGACGTCAAATAAGTGCCGCTTGTCTTCGACAGCCCAACTATGACTTCTCCTTGGTGCTGCACCTCCCGTCAGTCGTGCCATTGCCTACACAGTCAGGCGCCGTCACCATCGTAGCCTCACCATAAATAGCAAGCCCCTTGTTCTCCTCGCGGTGCGGCGCACCATCCCCAGACAGCCTCCTTCATGCCGTTCACCCGTCGCCGCCCAGCCTTCAGCTAACGCCGCCCAGCCTTTTCGCGAACGTCAGATCACGCCGCATCAGCCCCGGACAGCTTTCTTCACCTGATCGCACCGCACCAGTCTCAGACAGCCTTTTTCACGCTACACACCTACCGCCAGCCATGCAGCCTTTCCCCGCAGCCCACTGCGTTCATTGTCCCAGCATCACCATCCGCGATAGATTCGATCAACATATGGGGACGTTTTTCTTCTACTTCAATAGTCAGTTTAGGATGGTTATTTTAGTAGATATGGGATGGAATTCTTATGTGGATGATATTTTGATTGGATTGAGTTTAATTATATATAATAAAAGTATGTTGGATGTTCAATTCATTAGGTATGCGGATGATTATTTTTATCTTTAAATAGATGGATATTTTTACTAGGAGTGAGCGACGCTGGTGGTAGCGTGTGGCAAGTCAAGCAGCAACACTAACATGGGATGATTATTGATGAAGGTAGGGGGTGGTAGCCAATTGAAAAGAAGAGAATATTAAAGTAAAATGCTTTAGTAAATTAGAGTTTAAAATGTTTATTTTTTTGGATTAACTAAGTGAAATTTTTTTATTTAAATAATTTGTAAAATATTTTTTATTTTTTATATATATTAGACTAAATCTGCAGTCTATTATTCATATAATTTAGATTTTCCGTTGTACCTACACAACTAAATTCCTGCTTTATAATTGGATGGTAGGAATAATGACACCAAGCTAGTCTTTGGACTTGAGATGAATTATTTATACTAAACAAATCCATATTTTCTTATTTTACACAACACTAAAAATAAAGAATATGTGTTGACTGGTTATGCAAGATAGATATAAAGTTGGTTTTAGTATATATCTCATGATATTGGAAATATAAAAAAGAAAAAAAAAAAAAACTANAATTTAAATATGTACAAGGATAAAGTGAAAACAAAAGCTTTCAGTCAATTATGAGAAGCATTTTTATTTTATTTTTTTTTGAATGCACGAGATTGGTTTATTTACTTAAAAAAATATATTTATGAAAAGTATTTGAAAAAAATAATATTTTAATGCAATAAATGTTGGATGATGAGATATTTTTACTAATTTAGAGACTGCAAAAAACATAATAATTTAGCTTTATTTCAAATAAAGTTAACTATTTTCTGAGAAGAGATCGTTAAAAAATAATAAAAATAATTTTTTTTCCTATATAAGAGAGTTAGTGTTCCAGAAGTAACATTTATTTTCGTTGAGAAGTTAAAACTGTGATTTTATATAAGTTTTCAGCATGTGAGAGTTTTCTTGAAAAGTTTTTATTTTTGGAAATCATGGAAACTAATGTGTGTTAATTAGTATATTTTGAGGGTGAAATTACACCATATACTAATAAAAGTGTGAAATTTATTTATGTAAATTCAGTATCTTTTGTTATTCTCTACATGATGTCATTTGTAAAGTTACAAAATAGACTATGCCAATGCATATATGGTGATTTGGTAAAGAGAGTTAGCAGTATTTTATACAAGCAGTTCGTGTTAGTTTTTAGTGATGTAATACAGTTTCAAGTAATGAATGTGACCGATGAAGCCACCATGCTAGACAGAATCAAGCTCATGTGTCGATGATCGAGCTGTATGTTGAATTCGAGGAGTTGGCTATTAGTTACGAGGTTGACGAATCATTCCTAAATGAAGGGGGCAACACAGATTGGGAAGAAAATGATAGTGACAGCGAAGAGGAATTCTTAACCAATAATGATATGTGAGGAAGAAACGAAACTATCGACACAGAAGTTCAGGCTACAACAAGCACGGTAAAAAGCCAACATTCATTTGGTGTTCCATCTTTCATGCGTGCTTTGGATCTTAAAGCTAAGAACACACCCGAATTTTTTGAGTTGGTAAACTCAGGTATGTTAGCCTATCTTTTTTTTTGTCATGACAATTTTACTTTTATTTATCAAATTTCGGTTATACATTCTAATTTTATTTGTTGAATTATTTAAAATATATTTGTTTTAAGTTACCAGTTAAAGTGTTTCAAAAAATTTTCACTATATAAAAACGATAAATTTTGCTAAGCTTTAGAGTACTTTTTAATAAGATTATTTTGTACAAATGATAAAGAAAAAACCCAACTTAAATTATTTTGCTAGATATTGTGACTGCTTTGAAGAAATATTGTACAAATCATTGAAAATTAAAAATCCTTTAAATACAATTAGACATATTTTTTATAACTTAGAAATTGTTATTCTGCATACACAGGTGTTTCTTTTGTGCAAGATGGTGAGTTTGCTGTTGGAGTGGAGTTCAGTTTTAGATAGGCTGTAGTCATGGGAATTAGGAATTATACCAATTCTAGGAGTGTCGATTACAGGGTTTTTGAGTCTGAGCCTTTGACGTTTTATGCGAAATGCATGCAGTATGACAGAGGTTGTGATTGGCTAATTCGTGCTAGTTTGATTCAAAGAAAATGTTGTTGAAAAATTAAACGATACAATAGAAGTCATACTTGCACTACGGGCACAATTTCTCAAGACTATTCGAAACTAGATTCCGACACAATCGCGGATGCTATAATACCTCTAGTTGAAGCTGACCCATCTCTGAAGATCTAAGTTGTGATCGCAGATGTTTAGTTAAAATTCAATAATAATATAAGCTATCGTAAAGTGTGGTTGGCAAAGCAAAAGCTGATTGCAAAAATTTTTGGTGGTTGGGAAGCTTCCTATGAGTGTTTGCCGGCATGGTGTATGGCAATGTGTGCTTAGAACCCAGGATCTGTGGTTCAGGTTAATACTATATCAGCATATCATGGATCTGAGGTGTAGGAAGGTGAAAAGATAATATGCCAAGTTTTTTGAAAATTCCATCCATGTATTAGAGTGTTCCAACACTGCAAACCACTCGTGCAGGTTGATGGCACACATCTATATGGGCGATTAAAGGAGATCTTTTGGTTGTTGAATCTCAAGATGGAAACCAAATATTATGTCACTTGCTTTTGCCATCGTTGAAGGAGAGACCGCCGATGCATGTTACTTTTTTCTGAATAATCTATGGAGAAATGTTGTCAGGAGAGACGATGTTGGTATTATTTCAGATAGGCACGACTCTATCAGTGCAGCAATGGCTAGATGTAATGGTGTATGGAGTCCTCCTAGAGCATTTCATCTATTTTGTGTCAGGCATATTGCATCAAACTTCCTACAAAGATTCAAGGCCTCTTACTTGCAAAAAATCAACATAAACATTGGTAAAACATGTTCTTTATATTGAGTTGATCTTTGTTGAACTTAAAATTGCTATATACTATTTGAATTACTGATGAGTGGATTATATTGAAACGAATTTTTTTGTAGGGTATTGCAAGATAGAATAACAATATAACGAGTAGTACCAGCGGTTGCAGGATCAAGGAGAGACATATACTCAATAGTGTGACACATCGTCAGTAGTGGGTTATGCGTTTTGATGAAGGGCATCGCTGGGGTCACAAGACAACCAATCTAGTGGAGTGCATAAACTCTGTGTTGAAAGATGCTCGCAACCTCTCGGTCACAGTATTGGTCAGGACAACCTTTTACTGCTTAAATGAGCCATTTACCTGGAAGAGCACCGAGGCTCAAGAGCGCATCAATGCTGGACATGCCTTCTCAAAATTTGCCACTGTGAAGTTTTAGGCAAATTTACAAGTATCAGGAAACATACAAGTGCATTGGTTTGATAGATGCAACAAAGTTTTCGAGGTTCGTGAAATGCCGAGTGGGGTTGAATACACCATCGATCTCAGGCACAGAGTATGTGGAGCGTTCTCAATGACTATGGAAAGCTAACATTCAGAGCTTTCCAGTAATGTATAATAGTCCATACTTTGCTTCAGAATTGAAGGCCCAAAACTGGTGTTCAACGCCAGCCTCCAGCCCTATTCTGGCGTCCAACGCCCACAAGGAGGAGACCAGCGTCCAACGCCCAAAAGTGGGGCTCCTAGCCAACGTTCAATGCCCCTAGGGAGTCTTAGTATGTGGGAGACACTAAAGCTCAGCCCAAATACTCACCAAGTGGGCCTCGGAAGTGAATTTTTGCACTAAAAGACTGTTTTACCCTTCTTATGTAATTCTTAGTCATTAAGTTAATATATATAGGAGAAGATCAACCATGTTAGGGAGAACTCAAGCATACTTTACATTTTTCATTGTATTTTCTATCAGTATGAGTTTCTAAACCTCCTAGGTTAAGGGGAGGGGCTCTGCTGAGTTTTATGGATTAATAAAAGTATTACTATTCTATCTTCAATTCGTGTTTGATTCTTTATTCTAAGATGTATCTTCGTTCTTCAACCAAATGAATGAGTTGAACTGGCAGAAGGTTATCTCTATTCTACATGGGTTCAGCGAGCGTCTTTCATCGGATATCAATGAACCACTAGCTTGATTATACATTTCTTAGACGGCTAATCCACGACTTCGTTGGGGACTTCTCGAGACACCAGTTCAGCCAATGTATGGGGAGATTAAAGTCTTTGTGGTAGAGGCTAGAACCAAAGGCGCAACATTCTCTGATCCGGAAGATTCGACCTTGTCCGTGACATTTTGAGTAGGATCATCAAGGGGAATGAACTGTAGGAGCTTCACCCTCAATCAAACTGGATCCGCACTAACCCTGGGGTTCAGCACTGGAGGAGAATCGGCGACCTCTCAAGAAAGGCGTTGATCACATACAGCCTGCCATAGAAGAAATTATTCACAGTTGGAGTAGACAGTGAAACCGAATTGATCCGAAAGAACAAAGCATCTTTAAAGTCTTAACCATCTTCGTATCATTTCATTCACCATCATCTGAGTAACGTTATCTTTATTTTACTTTTATGCACTTTAAACAAACAAACAACTTTTCTATCCGCCTGACTAAGTTCTACAAGATAACCACAACTTGATTTAAGCCGACAATCCTCATGGGATCGACCCTAACTCGCTCAGGTATTACTTGGACGACCCATTGCACTTGCTGGTTCCGTTTTGCAGAGTGTGAGATTCCACGCACCAGTGAGGGTCGACTGAAATTAACCCGATACTTGAACGAAATGGATGCTTGCCAGATGCATGGTATGCAATGATGAAACCTTTCCGGGGTGAGGGATATAGCTGCAGTTGATGTCCTCATCGTGTCGGGTCGAGCTCAGGTCAGGGAGGACCTGTTGCATAGTTAGTTATGTTGGGGTCTTTTATATGTCAAATTCATTGTAGAGCTTACATGATTAATTCAGATGTTGTCTTTTGGTTCGACGTGTTATTGTAAATGTCATTACTTTGTTATTGTCGTAACATGTTGGCATTTAGTTTTTGGTCCTTCCCTTTTTTGCCTAGGTTTTACGGCACATGTTGTATTGTAGTTACTTATAATGTAAGGTAAAAGTATACTACAAGAGCTACCTAAGTGTATATTACACTACAAAATCACATGAGGTTAATTTTTTTTCATTTTTTCTAGCTGATGGGTTGGAACCGAAATTCCAACACCTAAAACTCACCGGCAAGTATACCGGGTCGCATCAAGTAGTAATAACTCACTTAGAGTGAGGTCGATCCCACAGAGATTGATGGATCAAGCAACTTTAGTGGGTGATTAGTTTAGTCAAGCTAACATTGGTGATTTGAGTGAAATTGAGCCAACAGAAGGTACATGACAGTGAAATTTAATTTGTAGAAAGTAAATGAGCAGAATCTTAAAGAGCAAGAAATGTAAATTGCAGAATCTTAAATGACAAGAAATGTAAATTGTAGTGAATGTAAAGGGGAGTGGGTGCTGGAAAATAAAGAAAGCAATAAGCAGAACTTAGAACAATTGCAGAAGAATTAAATTGCATGAAAAGTAAAAGGAATTGGGTGCTGGGAATAAAAATTCAATAAGAAAATGTAAAGTGCAATCAATCAGAGAAGTAGAAATTGAGATAAATTGCAGAAGATCTAAACAGTTATGGAAAATTACTTGAAGAAATAGAACAGAAAGTAAATTTAGCTCAATTGTGAAATTTAAAAGAGAAATTAAAGATCTCAGGAGATCAATGAGACTAGAAAGTAGATCTAGATCTCAATTCCTTCCTTGATCAAATAGAAAGCAATTTGCAGAAGAAAATGAGGTTTAAAAATAGCAGAGAAGATTAAAACCCAATCCTTAGATCAATTGAGAGGAAGAGTGGAACCGGATGGCCTTGGTTCAATTGGTTTAGAGGCATGGTTCAAGGTTGCTTGGTTCAAGTTGGTTGGAAAATGAACCAAGGTCACCTCCCAGGGCAATGCTCGGTTGGTGCCAAGAGTGCAGCATCCCTTGTTGCCTTGGCCTTGCTTTGTTGCGCGCACCAAGCCTTGACCAGCATCCATAGCGCTCAGTGCATGCAGAGAGCGCAACATCCTTTGTTGTGGAATGAGGCTTCAGGTTCGAGCCTTGGTGGAAGCATTTGGGGAGCAATTTCTTTGTGAAGCAAAAAGAGGTAGCACCTTGTCTTGAGTGGAAGGCCTCAAGTTCGAATCCTAGTGAAGCCATGTTGGCTTATTTTTCTTGCATTTTCTTTGGGAGAGAGCACGACAATGCTCTCAATGTTAACTTAGTGCTCTCCTTGAGAGCGCTACTTCCTTGGGCTTCCCTTGGTCTCCCTCTTCGAATCTTGGTGGTTGCACTTTGGTCTATTTTTGCTTATTTTTGGTCTTTAAAGATGCCTTTAACTTGTGCCTCAATTTTGTGCCAAATATAGATTGCCATATATCTTGAAAAGCTCTGAATGTCAGATTTCCAACGCAACTGGAAGCACATCAATTGGACGTCTGTAGCTCATGTTATGGCCCTTTGAAAGAGGCATGGTCATGCTGTGAACGCCCAAGTTTAACTTAGCGAAAAATCTTGCTTCCAAGCTGAATTTGAACTCTTATAGCGCTCGGTTAACTCAATGACCACAACACTCCTTGATTTGGTCATGGGCCACGCTTTTAAAAGCGTGGCCTAAGACTCCAAAGTATGCCCCAACTTCAAAGTGTGCCCAAAACTCTTTTTTTCTTCTTTTTAGCTTATTTTGTGCTCTTTTGCTTCTTTTTCTTCTTATTTCCTAAAAAATTTATAAAATCAAAAGATCAAGAAAATGTACCATTTAAGCACAAAAGCATTCAATATTTAAGCACAAACATCAATTTCTTGTATGAAAAAGCATAGAAAAATATGACATGATGACATGTCATCACAACACCAAACTTAAACCTTGCTTGTCCCCAAGCAAGAAAAGAATCATGCAATAAAGATTGACAACCCAAGGTAAGAAGAATAGCAAGTTAATGTTCATGGTAGGCTAGTTTCTTATGCATGCTATAATCACAAAAGAAATATAAATGATTGATGCTTCTATCTAGCTCAATTTATGAAATCTTTTCCTTATACTTCTTCCTTGAAGCAAACTTTTGATTTTCTTATTAGCTTCTCCTTTTGGGTGCTTTTCCCCATGAGTTGATAACAAAGCTACGACTCTAAATGCTTTCTTTTCAAGTTTTACCACTTGATACATAAGCACCACAAGCAGTTAATTAGAGGACTTCTTTAAGCTCATTTGTTTCTTTTCTTAACTCTCTAATCATTGATGCTCAGAGCCTTGAGCTTTGAGGGAGTGCTTTTGCACTTTGAGCCTAACCTTGACTTCTAAGTGTTTTGTTTTCAAGCTTTGTGCTTGATACATAAACACCACAAGTACTTAACAATTTAATTGTTATTGGTACTCAGAGCCTTCAGCTTTCTCATTCTTTCCCTTTTTCTTTTCTTGCCTTAATTGCAATTGCTTCTTCAAGGTTTTCATGATTTTCAAAAGATTTCACAAACTGTCCTAGATGAAAACTTCAATTAAATAAAATCCAATGCAATTGAGCAATAATTAACCATACTAGCCTTCCAATACTTGTATGCACATGCTAAATTCTTCTTTAATGACCTTGTTTGTTTATGATCATGATGCTTTACTGCTTTTGAATTCACAAAACTCAAGTTGATAGTCATAATGGCATGGCAACATGTTACAAATCAAGATGCAGGCTATGCTTATCCATACCACACATGTAAACAGGGAAGATAAAGACAATCATGCAATTTAAAGTGCTGAAAACAAAGGAAAGGAAAATGAACTTTACAACCTTGTAATTCATCTTCTACTGTTGTCATTTTTCTTCTATTCTTCCTTCTTCTCATGCCAATACTCAGAATGCTTGCTCATCACTAGCCAACTTGGTCCGTCGGCTAAAAGCTTCCTTCCCCTCTTAAGCATATTCATAAAGGGCGATGAGCTGAGTTTATTTAGCGGTGTTACATGAGTCCGAAGAAAATATGCCATCTCATGTTCACCATTTGCACTACCATGTGGGGAGTTGTCATCGCCGCCATTGCTACAGTCAACGATACTTGCATCCTCAGATCCCTCATTATCCTCTTCATCGGAGTCAGTACATGTTTTTTTTCCACGCATTTGCCACGCATGTTCGTTCAGGCGTGTATCAAGTCTCTCATACTTGTAGCCGAAGCCATCATCTGGGCAACCACTCTTGGAATCCGTAGATGCTCATGTAGTAGACTAGCCAAAATCTGCAAGAACATGACCAGAATGAGCATCTAGCAACATACGACCAGAAATTGGTTGACCAAGAATGGAACATTCATATGGTTCCTCGTTATTTTGTGGTTCCTGTTGCTGAGCATTGCTTGGTATAGCTAGATTCCAAAATGGAAACCAAAACTCGTCTCGTCCCAACCCGATAACCGAGATATGGAAGAACTTCCAACATTCCCTTCTTGTTGTTGCCATTGTTCTCACAAATGTGGTGGTGCCGGTGGTCCCTATGGTGGGTAATATGATGGAGGAGATCGGTACTATAATGGATAATATGGTTGCAGTGGTAAATACTGTGGTGTATTATGCGGTGGTGGAGGTAGATACTGCATGTGATAGTCCCCGGGTGGAGGTAGATACTGCGGTTCAGGTTGTGTAGGATAGTATGGTGGACACTGTGGTGGTGGTGGAGCCGGATAGTATGGTTGTGGTAGTGGTTGTTGTCGAGGCAAGGGTGGTTGTCGATATGGCAGGTGTGGTTATTGTGCATCAAATGAATCGACCCAAACTTTGTCGCATACAGTCAGATGATCACCAACCTCTCTTCTATACCAACTGATGCATTCAACACTAGGTACATAGGGATCTACCTAAAAGTCATCAATGGCGTAATGGCGTCTGTGCACCTCCCATATTGTGACCCAGTCGCTATGATATAGTCTCCAGTTGGTGTTTAGTTCACCACGCAACGTGACATTGTGTGCCTCCTCCAAATTCTTTGGCGGGCATAGTTCAGGCTGTGGTTAACCAAATTTCCAGCAAACTCTATCAGCTGGGTGCCATTTTATGATTTCAAAGTTGATCAGTGGGCCCACAACAGTCCATATATCATGATGATCGTATACATCTTGCGACACTTCATGTTGGATGTGTACAAACAGTCGCCACAGAAATGGTATTAAAATGTTCTATCAGTCAAATAGAAGTTACCAAATGCAAATTTACTATTTTTTTAATTATATCTCAGTTTGTAGTTATTACCCCTTCAGGATGCATATCGTCTAGCAATTGCCTAACTTGTGCTACTTTCATTTCTTTGTGGATCTGGCGTTCCCTCCCGTTATTCCACTTGAAAATATTAACATTTCCAATTTCTAACATGGCAATAATGATCTAATACAGTAGTATACAATTCACCATGGATTAGTACTATTTTTGAAGTGAAAAAACAATTTTACCTTCGTGCCAACGGAAATACTCCACCTCCAGGAACGGGTGCGGAAATTGGAGCTAGCCAAGGCATTCGCTCTCATGTCCAAACATGCAACAGAACTAGTGGACCATCCATGTCCTTTGTACCATAACGCGAGACCCGGTACAACAATTTATACAAATATGCCAAACACATCGGTCCCCAACTGTAAGAACTAATTTCCGTAAAATTCTAATTTATGACAGCTTGATCGCAGTAGATACATGATCATTTTCGTCCGGTGGTATCTCGAAGTTGGCCACACATTCGTCGATTAGGTGGACAAAACTACTATCTGTTCTTCGACTTACAGCACGACCATTAGTCGAGAGACCATTGATGTGTGTCACATCTTCTAGAGTGATTGTACATTCACCCACTGAAAGATAGAATGTATGTGTCTCCGGCCGTCATGTGTCTATTATACTGTCATTAAGAATGATTTATAGTTTACTCTTTCTATTTGAAAAACATGATAGAACCCGGTCTCTCGTAATGCTTCCGCACCAACTAACTATATCATTTTGGGGACCAATTTTTTCGGTTTTAAAACTCTATGTTTAAATATGAATAAAGATAAAAATAAAAAAATTAGACTAATATACAAAAAAATAATAAAAACTATACTCATCATTAAAATTAATAAATAAATTAATAAATAAAGAAATAAATAATTCAAAAAGGTTTAATTATTCTGTTGGTCCTTATAATTTTACAAAATTTTCAATTAGGTCCCTATACTTTTTTTCTTTTTAATTGGGTCCTTGCACCAAATTTTATTTTTTAATTGGTCCCTATACCTTTTTTCTTTTTATTTGGGTCCTTGCACCAATCTTTTTTTTTTTAATTGAGTCCCTATACAATTAAACCAATTACTGTTAAGAAGGACTTAATTGGACAAAAAAATTTGGTATAGGGACCCAATTAAAAGGAAAAAAAGTATAGGGACCTAATTAAAAATTTCGCGAAACTATAGGGACTAATAGAGTAATTAAACCTTTAAAAAATATTTACCAAAATAAATATTCCTCACTTATCTTGTTTACATTTTAAACGAGATAATTTTGCACGTATTTTGTTAACACCCTAACGTTTAGCACCTCATGATCGTTCTAAAAGTCCGAGTACTACTTTAAATCACAAATACGAACCGGAATCTTAATTTGGAAAATGATCTTCACTTTAAATCTTAATCACATAGACTTATTCCAAGATCCTCAAATACAAGTCATATTCCTCTGAAAAGCCAAACAGAAAAATAAATGACGAGAGAAAAATAAAATCTAAGATTAAACCAGAATCCAAAAAATATGAATACAGTTATATAAAACTCTGTGGATTAGTCGCGGCTCCATGCCAAGGGCTTCCTAAACCTGTCACTCAAACAGAAGATCTGTAGGGGGTGAGAACGTCGCCCTTGCATGTTCTCAGTAGGGATAGCGAATGTGGTAAAAATATACAGAATAATATACAAATAGTTAACTCATAACCCGAAAACAATTTTCTTTATTAAACCCTTGAAATCCTTCTGAAGTCCTACCTAAACAAAATCTCCGTCACATTAACAATTCCTCATTTCTTAACAACATTCTTCAATTATCGCAATATCTAAATAAGTCAGCATCGCAAATAATATACCTAAACCCAATCCAAAAACATTAGCTCCCACCACATTATTAAGTCCACAACTCAAATAAAATGTCGAATCAAGCATACAAGCAAGTCACTAAGACAACAACACAATAATAAATAAACAAGATAAACAACCACAATCAAATGCAAATGCGCAAATAATATGATGCATGCCTTTCCTATGCAGGCCATGAGCTCACGTGTCGGTTGTCTACCTGCAACCCGATGTTACTCCGAGCGTACCCCGTATAAGGTTTCTTACTGTATTAGTCAGGCATAATTATCATCATGGGCGAACCTGTGTCAATTAGGATATTTTGGCATCACGGTAGAAATGGGCTATTAGTTAGGCGAACATTCCCGCATAAGCAATCTCAAGCTATCAGTTAGGTGGGCACTTTCGCATTAGCAACCGTAGGCTATCAGTCAGGCAGACATTCCCGCATTAGCAACGTTAGGCTATTAGTCATGAGGGCACTCCCATATTAGCACTTTGGCACAAGACCTATTTAACATACACTTTTCAAGTATCTATCTTATTCATTCTTTATCATTTTTTTCCTCTTAAGTATCTATTTCCTTCATTAGTTCTCATTTCCTTTTTTTATTATGCCTCCACATCACCAATTACATACCCACACTTTCGCATCACCTACATTATTAAACTTACCTCCACATCACCACCTATTCACTCATCTATCATAACCTTAAATCAGTTAGTTTCTAAATAATCAAACCTCATAACGTTTAATAAAAACTCTTTTTCTTAATATATCGAACTCAAATTATAACATAAAACAAAAATCTTCTCTCAATAGATTAAACTTAACACATAGTACTTTTCTTTATAATTCAAAAATCAACTATTATGAACCCTAAATCCAGTTTTCTTTTAAATAATGCTCTAAGAAAAGCATCGGAGTTTTGTAAAATCTTCAGCTCCCTTTCAAATCTTTTGCTATTAAAACCAAAGGAAAAATTTGCACATTCATTCAAACTTTACAAAACCTTTCGACCATGTTCTTTTCACATTAATCAATAACCAAAACCATATTTTCGTTTACTTTTATAAGAACTTAGACAGAGCCTCCCCTTAAGACTCGACTTCACCACCCTTACGGGCTCCCTCACTTCCATAACTTCTCGACAGTTTACCAGCCGTCTATCAGCACTTTCCAAACACAAGGTTCTCAATAATCGACATATGATTCCAATCCTTGTAAAATCATCTATAAACTCTCAAAATTACTACTTCTAACTAAGAAATCAAGTTCCATTCACTCTCATAACCAAAAACTCAGTCACAAATACAGCCAAAAATCCAAACTCAATAACATTATAATTACTAATATATTTGTAATTATTTACTATATTTTTGGGCATCCTTAAATTGAAAACTGTTAATTTTAAAATAAAACCCTACCTCCGTACAGAATCAAGATCAACGAAAATTTCAAGGAAGCTTTCTGATCGAGCTGCTGAAGCAGAAAATATCAGAAATCATCTGTGCCCCCTAGAACTCCAATTGGCTGAATTCAAGGGAAAGGGGAGCTATGTCATCTTCAACTTCTACCATATAAAAATGATGCCAACATGAAAAGGAGGAGGATACAAACACTTTTATCGGATTAGATTTTTTATTGGAGTTACGGATCTCAAGAAATCGAACGCCAAAAGTTTACGTGCCATGGAATTCTCTTTCTTTTTCTCTCACAGTTTCTTTCTTGCTTTTCACAAGGAATGCTTCGGTCATGCATCAGGCAAGAAGGAAAAAGAATGATTAATGATGATTAAGTGAATAAGTGACATGTAGGCTGCTGAGTCAGCGATTCAAGTTATAAATATCTTAAACGGATAATTATAAAAATTGGATATATTAAAACACAAGTAATAATATATACGAGTTACTAATATAAATGACATTAGCAACATAACGATAAAGGATATACGGTGAAGTATTAGCAAAGCTAAATTCACCAAAAAAGTACCAATATTTACTCATATCGGCAGATATTGAGCTCGATAATAATATTATTAACTAAACTATATTTTTAAATTAAAAATATCAATTACTCAAATTAAAATATACATATAATTTTCATTACTTATAAATTACTAAAATTATAATTTTTATTATGTAAAATATTTTATCATAATAAAAATATATATATAAGAATATGAATTTGATTGAATTCAAACAGTTATAAAATTAATTAAATTACTTATAATAAAATAATTTCTAAAATAAGAAACTCCAATTTATGAAATAAATTATAACTTATTTATATTATATTTTTTAAAATGTGGGTCATTACATTCTACCCACCGTAAAAAACATTTTGCCCTCAAAATTGATATAATAAGATAGATTCAAAATTTACGAAAAAGAAACTAGATTCATGAGAAAAATACAAGCAACGTCAAGAATAAATACTCAAAAAGATTCAAGTGAACAAATAGGAACACAATGAGGCAAGGATATACATGAACAATCAGGTCTGTCTGAAAGAAACATTCAAATCGTATTTTAAGGAAGGAATCCGAAACAAAGAATTCCAAGAAAAACAATAAAAGAAGGGATGACACCAAGTCACATAGCACGAATAGAGAGTATACGTCGAATCGAATCCAATCCATAAAATGTAACTTCAAACGGAACCAAATCCCGTGATTCGCATAACCTATTTTTTTCTATCTCGTCTATGATAATCCATTAGGGTTTTTGTATACACAAATCATCAGTATTAAGTTGGCCAGACATAACACCATGAGAAATGCAACAGTCGACTAACAGCATTAGTCAATAGACAATCATGCATGTGAAAGTCAAACTCTTGTCATTAAGACAAGTCCTATTGCATGACAGATACTTAGAGTATACAGTGAAGCATAGTCAGTCCATTCCCAAGGCTCTAACAGGAATGAACCACTCTGATACCATAATGTAACACCCTAACTTTTAGCAGCTCATGATCGTACTAAAAGTCCAAGTGCTACTTACCTCTAAACCTTTTTTATTTTATACTATCTTTATTTAATATCTAGTCTTTACGAATACGAACCAGAATCTTAATTAGGAAAACAAAAAGTCTTCACTTTTAAATA
>NC_029792.2:95950863-95963325 GCF_000816755.2 Arachis ipaensis | reverse complement strand
TTCTAAGATCCTCAAATACAAGTCTTATCCCTCTGAAAAGCCAAACTGAACAATAAATGACGAGGAAAACAAAAGTTTTGTAAGGGGTGAGAACGTTGCCTTTGCATGTTCTCAGTAGGGATAGCGAATGCCTTAAAAATATACATAATAATATACAAATAGTTAACTCATAACCCGAAAACTGTTTTCTTTATTAAACCCTTGAAATCCTTCTGAAGTCTTACCTAAAGCCGTGTAAAACGCTTTCTTTAAATCACAACTTAAACAAAATCTCTGTCACATTAACAATTCCTCATTCTTTAACAACATTCTTCAATTATTGTAATATCTAAATAAGCCAGCATCACAAATAATATACCTAAACCCAATCCACAAATATCAGCTCCCACCACATTATTAAGTCCACAGCATAAGCAAAATGTCCAATCAAGCATACAAACAAGTCACTAAGACAACAACACAATCATAAATAAAAAGATAAACAATCACAATCAAATGCAAATGCGCAAACAATATGATGCATGCCTTTCCTATGCAGGCCATGAGCTCACGCGTTGGTTGTCTACTCGCAATCCGACGTTACTCGGAGCGACCCTAAATATTATTTCTTACCGTGTCAGTCAAGCACAATTATCATCATGGGCGAACCGTATCAGTTAGGATATTTTGGCATCCCGGTAGAAACGGGCTATTAGTTAGGCAAACATTTCCGCATTAGCAATCTCAGGCTATTAGTTAGGTGGAAACTTTCGCATTAACAATCGTAGGCTATCAGTCAGGCGGATATTTTCGCATTAGCAACGTTAGGCTATCAGTCAGGCGGCACTTCCTCATTAGCACTTTGGCACAAGACCTATTTAACATACACTTTTCAAGTATCTATCTTATTCATTCTTTCTCATTTTTTTCCTCTTAAGTATTTATTTCATTCATTAGTTCTCATTTCCTTTCTTTTTATTATGCCTCCACATCACCAATTACATACCCACACCTCTGCATCACCTACATTATTAAACGTACCTCCGCATCTTCGCTTAATGACACATATCTCTGCATCACCAAATAATCAATTACACATCCGCATCACCACCTATTCACTCATCTATCATAACCTTAAATCGATTAGTTTCTAAATAATCAAACTTTGTAACGTTTAATAAAAACTCTTTTTCTTAATAAATCGAGCTCAAATTATAACTTAAAACAAAAATCTTCTCTCAATGGATTAAACTTAAAACATAGTACTTTTCTTGGTAATTCGAAAATCAACTATTTTGAACCCTAAATCAAGTTTTCTTTTAAAAAATGCTTTAAGCAAAGCCTCAGAGTTTTGTAAAAGCTTCTGCAATTTTTTTCTCTGAAATTTGGGCTTTGCCACCCTTCAAGGGTCCCAACCTAACCACCTTTCAAACTCTTTTCAAAATATTCCCAAGTAACAAATCATTTTCAATAATCACACCGTTCGTAATATTATAAGTTTTCAATAATCAAATCATTTTTTTTAAAGCTATGCCTCTTTCTATATCAATAAAATTCAGCTCCCTTTCAAATCTTTTGCTATTAAAACCAAAGAAAAAATTCGCACGTTCATTCAAACTTTACAAAACCTTCTGACCATGTTCTTTTCACATTAATCATTAACCAAAACCACATTTTCATTTATTTTTACAAGAACTCAGATAGAACCTCCCCTTAAGACTCAACTTCACCACCCTTAAGGGCTCCTTCACTTCTATAACTTCTCGACAGTTTACCAGCCTTCTATTAGCACTTTTTAAACATAAGGTTCTCAATAATAGACATATGATTCCAATCCTTATAAAATCATCTATAAATTTCTCAAAATTACTACTTCATATTAAGAAATCAATTTTCATTCACTCTCATAACCAAAAACTCAGTCATAAACACAACCAATCAGTCACATCCAAGAATTCAAACTCAATAACATTATAATTACCAACATATTTGTAATTATTAACTATAATTTTGGACATTTTTAAATTGAAAACTGATAATTTTAAAATAAAACCCCTACATCCGTACGAAATCAAAATCAACAAAAATTTCAGAGAAGCTTTCTGACCGAGCTGCTGAAGAGGAAAACATCAAAAATCGTCTGTACCTCCTAGAACATCAATTGGCCGAACTCAAGGGGAAGGAGAGCTACATCACCATCAACTTCTACCGAATAAAAATGATTCCAACATGTAGAGGAGGAGGAGAATACGGACACTTTTATCGGATTAGATTTTTTATTGGAGTTACGGATCTCAAGAAATCGATCGCCGGAAGTTTACATGCCATGGAATTCTCTTTCTTTTTCTCTAACGATTTCTTTCTTGATTTTCACAAGGAATGCTTTGGTCATGCATCATGCATGAAGGAAAAAGAATGATTAATGATGATTAAGTGAATAAGTGACATGTTGGTGGGTTAGGTGTCACTTGATAAGATTGCTGAGTCAGCGATTCAAGTTATAAATATCATAAACGGATACTTTGAAAACTGGATATAGTAAAACACAAATAATAATATATACGAGTTACTAATATAAATGACATTAGCAATATAATGATTAAAGATATACGGTGAAGCATTAGTGATGCGGGAAAAACTTGTCTCTCAACAAATTTCCTTCGGCAAGTATACCGAATAGTCGTCAAGTAATAACTCACAAAAGAGTGAGGTCGAATCCCACAGAGATTAACGGATTAAGCAATCAATGATTAATTGATTATCCTAGTTAGACGAATCAGATTGGAGGGATAAGCAACAAGGAATTGTAAATTGACAGAAAAGTAAAGAAAGCAATAAAGTGCAGAAAAGTAAAATGGCAAGAAAAGTAAATATAAGAACTAAAAATATAATGAACATTGGGATCAAGAGATATTGTAATCCTCCGGATCAAGTTCATTCTCATCTCTTCCTCAATCAATGCACTCATTGATCTCCTTGGCAATCTTAAGTGATTGAATTACAATTTCTTGTAATTCAATCTCTCAAATCTTGATCAATAGCCAATTCCTTGGTCAATTGCTCATGAGAAGAGATGAAGTATGGTCACTGATTATACCACATGCATTTTCCAAATCAAGAATTGAGAGGATTATAGTCACATATCCATCCATACCCAATTTGGTCCAGCATGAGAAAGCATTTCTAGCTTGATCTCTTCATTCCTCTTCCAAGGTTCAGAAGAGATCCAAGAATGAATAGTTTCTTTTCCAAGATAACTACCCAATTGGATGAAGATCGAAAGCTTTCAAGTGAAATCAAGAGAAAAGAAAGAAGAAGAAGAATAAGAACTACAATTGATCCATTGAATCACAATAGAGCTCTCTAACCCAATGAAAAGAGTTAGTTGATCATTGCTCTACAAAAATAGAAAAGAAAGAAGATGCAGAAAAGTGAAGATGAAGATTAAAATTGAAATTGAAAATTTAACATTCATAAATGAAAATTACAACTAAAAGAAAAACTACTACTAAGAAAAGAAAAGAAGAGAAAAGGAAGAAGAGTGGTTGAGGGGAGGGGTCCGAAGACCGACTCCCCTTGGAGTGTGCCAATTCACAGAAGTTCGAATTGGTCTTCACTCTCTCCCCCTTCCTTCAATTTCCAGAATTCCAGAATGCTTTGAATGTAAAAACTAAGGCCTTTATATAGGCTCTCCTAAATTACAAAATGAAAATAAAAGTAAATTACAATAAAATGAAAATTCCTATTCTAGATGCTTCTTGTGGTCATGATTGGTTGACAATTGTGGGCTTGCTTGCTTGAGCTTTGAAGTGGACTTGAGAGAGAAGTGAGTTAAGTTGAGGCCCAGGTGCTAAAGTTAGTGCTAAAGTTAGCTACACTAACGCTACAAGTGTGGCGTTGGTGCTGAAGTTATTGTGGCTAACGTTGCACTTGCTGCCCAGTTGGTGTTTTTGGGGCTTAAAAGATGCCTCTTGTTTGTGCTCAAATTTCATACCCACTATAAAGTATTATATATCGTTGAAAATATCTAAATGTCAGCTTTCTAACGCAACTGGAATCACCTCAATTGGACCTCTGTAGCACAAGTTATGCTCCTTTGAAGTGGACATGATCGCTGGCATATATGCCAACGTTACTGGAAATGTTGATTGCCAATAACGCTAGCGATCAGGGCTTCATTATTGCCAGTTTCTGAAGCTCAAACTTAGTGTCCACTCTATACTATTATACATTGTTGGAAAGCCCTGGAAGTCTACTTTCCAATGCCTTTGGAAGCGCATCATTTGAAGCTCTACAACTCGAGTTACACTTCTTGGAAGGTGAAGAGGTCAGTTGGCCTTAATACAGGTTGACACCATGTTCATCATTGCACTTTCGGGGCAGGTTTTCACCCTCAAATTTAGTGTCAACCATGTAGTGCCATATATTCTTGGAAAGCTTTGGAATCCTACTTTCCAATGCCACTGGAATCACCTCATTTGGAGTTTTGTGGCTCAAGTTATTCTTGTTTGAAGAAGGCATGGTCAAGCTGCCAGGTGGGACTTTTGCCCACGTTAACTACCACGTTAACTAAGTTAACGTGGGAGTTAATGTGGCTCTTTGTGCCTTGTGTTGGCAACGTTAGTGACAATGTTTGGTGTCACTAACGTTGTCGACAACTTCTTCTTCTTCACGTTAACTAGGTTAATGTGGGAGTTAACGTGGCTTCTTGGGATATGTGGTTGCTTCCAACGTTAGTGACAATGTTGGGTGTCACTAATGTTGTCGACCACTCTTGCCTCTTCACGTTAGTTTCCATGTTAACCAAGTTAACGTGGGAGTTAACGTGGCATTGTGCACTTAGGCCAACGCTAGTGACAATGTTGAATGTCACTAATGTTTGCTTCCTTTCCCCCTTTTAACGTTAGAGGTCACGTTAACTAAGTTAACGTGGACTCTAACGTGGCCACTTGTGAGCATTGGCCAACGTTAGTGATAATGTTAAGTGTCACTAACGTTGGCTCAAATTCCCTTTCTTCAAAGTTAATGCCACTAACTTTTCTCACTAACGTTGGGGCTTTCCTTCCTTCCACGTTAGTGCCCACATTAGTGTAACTAACGTAGCCACTAACGTGGCTTCTTCTCTTCTTCTTTTGGCCTGAAATCAATCAAACAAAGTACATCAAAGTCTTGCTCTTAATCATGGGATCATGCATCATCCAATTTATCATATAATTCATGCAAAATTCTCATGAAATCATGTAAAGTGCAAAATGTTTGCTTGAATCAAGATGTAAGTGAATATCTACCCAAAACTAGCTTATTTCCTAAGAAAATGCATGAAACTACCTTAAAAATAGTAAAGAAAAGGTCAGTAAAACTGGCCAAAATGCCCTGGCATCACAACACCAAACTTAAAGCTTGCTTGTCCCTAAGCAAGTACTGGAACAAGAGAATGATGAATGGAATGCCAAGAGAAATGAGTCATTCTTGTGGAAGTCATGTCCCTGATTTTATGGTGGTTTCATGCATAGAAACTTAGGTTCATTCCTGGCTTTCAGACCTTTATCATGTCCTAGAATACTCACTGTGATTGCATCCCATGAGACTTTTATTCATTGATCCTTTTGTTGTCATTTCAGGGCTTATTTGTGTTCTTTAAGCTAAGTGCTCTGTAAGGGGACAACTCTTTAAAATAAGCTTTCAGCCAACACTCCCGAACCAGTTGGTTCAAGGTGCTAGGTATTGAAGCACCCCTAAAGACTTACTTGCTCAAGTCTCTCCCCCATACATACACACCACAGCCATATGGTTTATTTATTTTCTTTTCTTGAGACCTTGGTGTCCAGCACCTCTTTGGGTTACTAAATGCTCTGTAGTGAGGGTTACTCTTGATAGTGGACTTTCAGCTGATAATCCCAGGTTAGTTAACCCAAGTTACCAAGTGATAAAGCACCCCAAAGAGCTTATTCATCCAAGTAGATCCCTCACATAGGAGCACCGCAGACACATGCTTCAAGATTAAAACCATTGGTGCCTAGCCTTATTGCTTACTTTTTTTTCTTTTATTCTTCCACTTTCATTGTTCTTTCCCTCTTTCTTATTAGGATCTTCTTATTTAGCTAGTCTCATGGGGTGTGTCACCAAACTTAGTGTGACACTTTCTCTTAGAATTGATGCAAGTATCCAGAAAGATTGAAAACAGATTGTTGCAGGGCAACACCAAACTTAGAATGTGATCATATGCCAATTTTATTTGGAAAGAAGCTGAGTAAAGAACTATTGTATTAATAACAAAATCACCACGAGCCAAAGCTGTCACGAACAGGAGCTTCTTGGTGAGGCATTAACACAAACAGTTAGAGAGCATAGAAAATAAAGAACCAAAGCAATTACATGAATAAAGCAAAGCAAAAGAAAATGTCTAATCTAGGTAATCAACCAACCAGTAGTTTGTTAATCACAATTAATCCCCGGCAACGGTGCCATAAACTTGATGCGGGAAAAACTTGTCTCTCAACAAATTTCCTTCGGCAAGTATACCAAATTGTCGTCAAGTAATAACTCACAAAAGAGTGAGGTCGAATCTCACAGAAATTAACGAATTAAGCAATCAATGGTTAATTGATTATCCTAGTTAGACGAATCAGATTGGAGGGATAAGCAACAAGGAATTGTAAATTGACAGAAAAGTAAAGAAAGTAATAAAGTGCAGAAAAGTAAAATGGCAAGAAAAGTAAATATAAGAACTAAAAATAAAATGAACATTGGGATCAAGAGATATTGCAATCCTCCGGATCAAGTTCATTCTCATCTCTTCCTCAATCAATGCACTCATTGATCTCCTTGGCAATCTTAAGTGATTGAATTACAATTTCTTGTAACTCAATCTCTCAAATCTTGATCAATAGCCAATTCCTTGGTCAATTGCTCATGAGAAGAGATGAATTATGGTCACTGATTATACCACATGCATTTTCCAAATCAAGCATTGAGAGGATTATAGTCACATATCCATCCATACCTAATTTGGTCCAGCATGAGAAAGCATTTCTAGCTTGATCTCTTCATTCCTCTTCCAAGGTTCAGAAGAGATCCAAGTATGAATAGTTTCTTTGCCAAGATAACTACCCAATTGGATGAAGATCGAAAGCTTTCAAGTGAAATCAAGAGAAAAGAAAGAAGAAGAAGAATAAGAACTATAATTGATCCATTGAATCACATTAGAGCTCTCTAACCCAATGAAAAGAGTTAGTTGATCATTGCTCTACGAAAATAGAAAAGAAAGAAGATGCAGAAAAGTGAAGATGAAGATTAAAATTGAAATTGAAAATTTAACATTTATAAATGAAAATTACAACTAAAAGAAAAACTACTACTAAGAAAAGAAAAGAAGAGAAAAGGAAGAAGAGTGGTTGAGGGGAGGGGTCCGAAGACCCACTCCCCTTGGAGTGTGCCAATTCACAGAAGTTCGAATTGGTCTTCACTCTCTCCCCCTTCCTTCAATTTCCAGAATTCCAGAATGCTTTGAATGTAAAAACTAAGGCCTTTATATAGGCTCTCCTAAATTACAAAATGAAAATAAAAGCAAATTACAATAAAATGAAAATTCCTATTCTAGATGCTTTTTGTGGTCTTGATTGATTGACAATTGTGGACTTGCTTGCTTGAGCTTTGAAGTGGACTTGAGAGAGAAGTGAGTTAAGTTGAGGCCCAGGTGCTAAAGTTAGTGCTAAAGTTAGCCACACTAACGCTACAAGTGTGGCGTTGGTGCTGAAGTTATTGTGGCTAACGTTGCACTTGCTGCCCAGTTGGTGTTTTTGGGGCTTAAAAGATGTCTCTTTTTTGTGCTCAAATTTTATGCCCACTATAGAGTATTATATGTCGTTGGAAAGCTCTGAATGTCAGCTTTTTAATGCAACTAGAATCACTTCAATTGGACCTCTGTAGCTCAAGTTATGATCCTTTGAAGTGGACATGATCGCTGGCATATAGGCCAACGTTACTGGAAATGTTGATTGCCAACAACGCTAGCGATCAGGGCTTCATTATTTCCGGTTTCTGAAGCTCAAACTTAGTGTCCACCCCATACTATTATACATTTTTGGAAAGCTCTAGATGTCTACTTTCCAATGCTTTTGGAAGTGCATCATTTGGAGCTCTACAACTCGAGTTACACTTCTTGGAAGGTGAAGAGGTCAGTTGTCCTTAATACATGTTGACACCATGTTCATCATTGTACTTTCGGGGCGGGTTTTCTCCCTCAAATTTAGTGTCAACTATGTAGTGCCATATATGCTTGGAAAGCTCTAGAATCCTACTTTCCAATGCCACTAGAATCACCTCATTTGGAGTTTTGTGGCTCAAGTTATTCTTGTTTGAAGAAGGCATGGTCAAGCTGCCAGGTGGGACTTTTGCCCACATTAACTACCACGTTAACTAAGTTAACGTGGGAGTTAACGTGGCTCTTTGTGGCTTGTGTTGGCAACGTTAGTGACAATATTTGGTGTCACTAATGTTGTCGACAACTTCTTCTTCTTCACGTTAACTTCCACGTTAACTAGGTTAACGTGGGAGTTAACGTGGCTTCTTGGGGATATGTGGTTGCTTCCACTTCCTTCCACGTTAGTGCCCACATTAGTGTAACTAACGT
Organism: Arachis ipaensis; assembly: GCF_000816755.2. Classification (NCBI taxonomy): domain Eukaryota; kingdom Viridiplantae; phylum Streptophyta; class Magnoliopsida; order Fabales; family Fabaceae; genus Arachis; species Arachis ipaensis. Next base: position 95,954,714 of record NC_029792.2, on the reverse strand, counting down.
AGCCACTAACGTGGCTTCTTCTCTTCTTCTTTTGGCCTGAAATCAATCAAACAAAGTACATCAAAGTCTTGCTCTTAATCATGGGATCATGCATCATCCAATTTATCATATAATTCATGCAAAATTCTCATGAAATCATGTAAAGTGCACAATGTTTGCTTGAATCAAGATGTAAGTGAATATCTACCCAAAACTAGCTTATTTCCTAAGAAATTGCATGAAACTACCTTAAAAACAGTAAAGAAAAGGTCAGTGAAACTGGCCAAAATGCCCTAGCATCAATTAGCAAAGCTAAATTCACCAAATAGTACCGATATTTACTCATATCGACGGATATTGAGCTCAATAATAATATTATTTTCTAAATTATATTTTTAAATTAAAAATATCAATTACTCACATTAAAATATACATATAATTTTCGTTACTTATAAATTACTAAAATTATAGTTTTAATTATTAAAAATGTGGGTCATTACATTTTACCAACCTTAAAAAAATTTTTGTTCTCAAAAATTGATATAATAAGATTGATTCAAAATTTACGAAAAAGAAACTAGATTCACGAAAAGAATACAAGCAACGCCAAGGATGAATACTCGAAAAGATTTATGTGAACAAATAAGATCACAATGAGGCAAAGATATACATGAACGATCAGATATGTCTGAAAGAAGCATTCAAATCGTATTTTAAGGAAGGAATCTGAAACAAAGAATTTCAAGAAAAACAATAAAAGAAAGGATGACACCAAGTCACATAGCACGAATAGAGAGTATAAGTCGAATCGAATCCAACCCATAAACCGTAACTTCTAACGGAACCAAATTCTGTGATTCACATAACATATTTTTTCTATCTCATCTATGATAATCCATTAGGGTTCCCGTATACACAAATTATTAGTATTAAGTTGGCCAAACGTAATACTATGAGAATTGCAATGGTCGACTAACAGCATTAGTCAATTGACAATCATGCATGTAAAACTCAAACTCTTGTCATTAAGACAAGTCCTACCCCATGACAGACACTCAGAGTATGCAGTGAAGTATACTCAGTCCATTTCCATGGCTCTAACAGGAATGAATTGCTCTAATACCATAATGTAACACCCTAACTTTTAGGACCTCATGATCGTACTAAAAGTCCGAGTGCTATTTACCTCTAAACCTTTTTATTTTATAGTATCTTTATTTAATATCGAGCCTTTACGAATACGAACCGGAATCTTAATTAGGAAAATAAAAAGTCTTCACTTTAAATCTTAATCATATATATTCACATAGCAATATATACATAAACTTATTCCAAGATCCTGAAATACAAGTCCTATCCCTCTAAAATACAAAAGAGAGCAATAAATGACGACGAAAAAATAAAATTTAAGATTAAACCAGAATCCAAAAAATACGAATACATGTGTCTAAAACTCTGTGGATTAGTCGCGGCTCCTTGCCAAGGGCTTCCTGAACCTGTCGCTGAAACAAAAGATCTATAGGGAGGTGAGAATATCGCCCTCGCATGTTCTCAGTAGGGATAGCGAATGCCATAAAAATATACAGAATAATATACAAATAGTTAACTCATAACCCGAAAATAGTTTTCTTTATTAAACCCTTGAAATCCTTCTGAAGTCTTACCTAAAGCCGTGTAAAACCCCTTCTTTAAATCACATTACTTAAACAAAATCACCGTCACATTAACAATTCCTCATTTCTTAATAATATTCTTCAATTATTGCAATATCTAAATAAGCCAGTATCGCAAATAATATACCTAAACCCAATCCACAAACATCAACTCCCACCACATTATTAAGTCCATAGCACAAGTAAAATGTCCAATCAAGCATACAAGTAAGTCACCAAGACAACAGCACAATCATAAATAAACAAGATAAACAACTACAATCAAATGCAAATGCACAAACAATATGATGGATGCCTTTCGTATGCAGGCCATGACCTCACGCGTCGATTGTCTACCCGTAACCTGACATTACTTAGAGCGAACTCCGAATATGATTTCTTACTGTGTCAGTCAGGCACAATTATCATCATGGACGAACCCGTGTCAGTTAGGATATTTTGGTATCACGGTAGAAACGGGCTATCAGTTAGGCGAATATTCTCGTATTAGCAATCTCAGGCTATCAGTTAGGAAGGCACTTTCGCATTAGCATCCGTAGGCTATCAGTCAGGCGAACATTCCCGCATTAGCATTGTTAAGCTATCAGTCAGGCAGCACTTTCACATTAGCACTTTGGCACAAGACCTATTTAACATACACTTTTTAAGTATCTATCTTATTCATTCGTTCTCATTTTTTTCCTCTAAAGTATCTATTTACTTCATTAGTTCTCGTTTCCTTTCTTTTTATTATGCCTCCACATCACCTACATTGTTAAATGTATCTCCGTGTCACTGCTTAATTACACATACTTCCGCATCATCAAATAATCAAATACAGCTCCGCATCACCACCTATTCACTCATCTATCATAACCTTAAATCAATTAGTTTCTAAATAGTCAAAATTCATAACGTTTAATAAAAGCTCTTTCTCTTAATAAATCAAACTCAAATTATAACTTAAAACAAAAATCTTCTCTCAATAGATTAAACTTAAAATATAATACTTTTTTGGTAATTTGAAAATCAACTATTATGTACCTTAAATCCAGTTTTCTTTTAAATAATGCTTTAAACAAAGCCTCGGAGTTTTGTAAAAACTTTGCAGTACGGAATCAAAATCAATGAAAATTTTAGAGAAGCTTTCTGACCGAGCTACTAAAGAAAAAAACATCAGAAATCGTCTGTGCCTCCTAAAACTTCAATTGGCCGAACTCAAAGGAAAAGGGAGCTATGTCATCATCAACTTCGACCGAATAAAAATGATGCCAACGTGTAGAGGAGGAGGATATGAACACTTTTATCGGATTAGATTTTTTATTGGAGTTACGGGTCTCAAGAAATCAAACGCCGAAAGTTTACGTGCCATGAAAGTTTCTTTCGTTTTCTCTCACGGTTTCTTTCTTCCTTTTCACAAGGAATGCTTCGGTCATGCATCATCCATGAAGGAAAAAGAATGATTAATGATGATTAAGTGAATAAGCAACATGTAGGTGGGTTAGGTGTAACTTAATAAGGCTGCTGAGTCTGCGATTCAAGTTATAAATATCTTAAACGGATAATTATGACAACTGGATATATTAAAGCACAAGTAATAATATATACGAGTTACTAACATAAATGACATTAGCAACATAATGATAAAAGATATACGGTGAAGCATTAGCAAAGCTAAATTCACCAAAAAGTACCGATATATACTCATATATGCGAATATTGAGCTCGATAATAATATTATTAACCAAACTCTATTTTTAAATTAAAAATATCAATTACTCTAATTAAAATATACATATAATTTTTATTACTTATAAATTACTAAAATTATAGTTTTAATTATGTAAAATATTTAAAATATTTTTTGTTTTAATAAATAATAATATATATTATTTTTAAATTTATTTTAAGAATACATGTTAAGAATATCACAACAAAAATATATATAAGAATATGAATTTGATTGAAAATCTAATTTATGAAAAAAATTATAACTTATTTATATTTATATTTTTAAAAATATGGGTCATTACACCCATACAACAAAAAAAGGTAACCATGTTAATAGTGGACAGTTTAACGGTGCACTTATGTGCTTTCAAAATAAATATTTTAACATGCTTATTTTAAATGGACAGTCCATTTTTTCTATTATTTAAAATAGACGGTTTATCTTTTCTATTATTTGAAACATTTTATTTTTAAGAGTTTAGTCCAATT
>NC_029792.2:95936027-95950838 GCF_000816755.2 Arachis ipaensis | reverse complement strand
AGTAATTTCAATTTTATATACATACAATTATATATACTGGAATACAATCCTAAAAAAATAAAACTATTTATTTAATTAATATTATTAATGACTTTATTTATTAAATTTTTTATAAATGGTTTTATTTATGGAGATAAAATAGAACAAATGTAACATTTGCTCTATATATATTATTGTCGTACTATATTTATTACTAATATATTTATGTATTTTACATAATTTATTTATTTACAATATATTTAAAATAAATATAACATAAATATATTTTACCAACATGAATATAAAAAAAAGAGTAAATGCCCTTTCCGGTCCCTAACCATTTGTCCGATGGACTTCCCACCCTCTAAGAAATCTAAAAACCCAAATCGGTCCCTATCTACTTTGATATATGTACGTTCCAGTCCTTGCAATCGGTTCCGAGCAAGTCACTTGCTGATGTGTCAATAACTTGTCCACGTGGGTTTCTCTCCTTCATAATTGAGACAAATTGCCCCCTGGACCTTTGTTGAAATGTTGCATTTCATAAAGAGCAGTTATCTCCTGGGTGTTCATAGTTATTTAGGGTTTTTTCTTTATTCTTAGTTGTGTAGAATGAAGATAAGGGCTTTTCTCATAAACAAGAATATGGCTATGAAAGTCAGAGACTCTTCTTCATGAACCGTGGAAGAAAGCAGTGAAGTTGGGAAAAACTTGTACCGCAGAAGTCTAATTATGACTTGATATAACCCAATTACATGCTACAGACTTCTTTATACACTCTAATAATCTAAATAACATCAACACTATAATCCACCTATACTCTGCAGAATTATAAACAATATCAGAATAGGTTGGCAGATGTTGTTACCTTCTGTTGGTCAAACATGAGATTTCATCCGCGCACGTGATGGTCTACCAAATCATCCTAAAGCCGAGTTAAGAACCACATCCAGTTCTCTGTGTTTTCTTCTCTTGTTACAGCATATGCAATAACGAATACTTGGTTGTTGACATTAAGTGACATTGCACTTAGGAGTTGGCCTCCATAATACCCCTTTAAAAAGCATCCATCTAGGCCTATTAGTTCTCTACAAACCTTTACAATCCCATTTCTGTACGCATCTAAGCATATGTAAATTTTGTTAAACAGCGGTAGAGACTGTGAAATTGAGTCAACACACATGTCAGCCGTGCTGCCTAGGTTACTCCTATGCAACTCTTGTAAATAATTCCACAACTTCCCATATTGTGCCTTGTCATTTCCAACAACAATTTCCCTAGCTGCTTTCAAACCCCTTTGGATCATATTTTTTGATGGACCTGAACATTGTAGTCCTATTTCATATGCTCCGTTGCTTCCCTCGATGTCAGCTTAGGCTGTCTTGCCAACCTTTTTTCCAGCTTATCTGTGACCCATGCCTTATCGTCCAAGTTGCTTCCATAATCCCTTCCACATGTATGCTTGTTGTGAAATATTTTTATCTCAAATGCCATTGTTTTTGAGTTCCTTGCCACGTATATCAACCATGTGCAGTTCTCCTCTGCACATCTAGCCCTAACCCTCTCCTTCTCATTCTTGATATACATGCAATCTCTTTCATCCCAGACAAATACATCCTTCAAGGCCTTCATAAATCTCTCTATACTCGAAAATTGCAATCCAAACTCAACCTGAACCTCTCCATATTCATTTTCTTCATTGAAATCAAGTCTGTGCATTGTCCTCTTATCCTCAGAAGATACCATGGTATGACACTCTTCAGAAGCATACTCATAGTTGTAGTCATCACTGTCACTCTTCTCATTAACCACTGCTGGACCTCCTAATTCATCTTTTACTGGCCCTCCCATATCTGTTTCTACTGGCCCTTGGGCGGAACCCAACCCACTAGGAGGTGTCTCAGTTCAATTTTCTTTACTAGATTCACCATATAGCACATGTGTCTTCGTCCTCCTCCCGGTATACCTCTTTGACGATTTTTTACCATTTTTCTTAGGTGACACTTTCTTCTTGTTTGATGGAGACACCGATGTTTTTTCCTTTGTTTTTTTTTCACGTCTTTTTGGTGACTCAATATCACTACTATCAGTCTCATAACCAGGAGGATGAGGCTTGTAGGCCTCATCCTCGGCACTCTCGTATCCATCATCTGATGAAGAATCATCTATGAATACAACGGGCTCTTCCTCTGGTTCTGGCTCTGGTTCGACTGTCATTGGTTGACTTACTGGGTGCTCAAAGTAGATGTAGAACTCATTTCTATCTGGACAACTTAGGGTGGCTTCACACATGCCATTAATATCCTGGTCACCCTTAAGGATATGAAGCCCAAACTCCAAGTTTCTTGCTACTGGATCAAGCCAGTAAATTTCTTTGTATTTTGGATAACCTAATCCCCTGAAGAGTTCTTCCAAGTTCTTCTTGTTGACAAAATCAGCATCCATGGGTGGAAATTTCTCAATCTTTCCATCTACGTACCGTAACACTCCATTTGAATCTTTCTTGAATCTCCTACTGTTCATACCCTAGGTCGAGCTGTACGACCCGGACTGAATTGACCGACCTCTTCAGGTCAGAACTACCCGACCTCTTCTCAAAGAGGTCGGCCAAATCATTAGAAAAGCCCAGAAAAAGGGCCCAAACAGAGGAACACGACCCAATTCCAATGGCAGCCCAAGCCTAGAGAGATAAGGGCGGTTCCCTTAGAGATAAAGATAACTCCACTCAAAGATAAGATAAGATAAACTATCTTATCTCCAGGAAAGGTCACTCCACACTACTATAAATACACTGGAGTACCCAGGTATAACTCATACTCTGATTATACAAAAAATCTGCTTAATACCCTTACTAACTTAAGCATCGGAGTCCCTTGCAGGTATCACCATCCTCCAATGACAAAGGATCAATAGCATTGCCAGTCCAACAAGTTGGACGCGACAGCTCCAGCTACCACGCACAAGCCGGACACATCATCTCCGATCAGCATAGAAGATCTCGTTCGAGATTGACCTACAATTTCAGGTAACCCTCAGAACATTGGAGCCGTTGCCGGGGAACCTGGAAGTCATCCCATCATCATGGCGGACAACCTTGACAATGACCACAACTCTGATTTGGAGAACAGAACACCACATAAGAACGCGAACGTCACACCAAACGATACTTCTCAACCTAACAAAGATAAGACTTTGCCAAGCACAGGAGTCATGGAGGCGCTACAAGCTCAACAAGATCGTCTCAAACGGCTCAAAAAGGAGGTCGAATATCAACGGGAAGCCGAGAGAGACCTACGAAGGGAAACTAGGTAACGTCAAGAATTAGAGAATAAGCTCCTAAAGCTTGAAGCTGATCTCAAAACTAAGACTACACGACACAGTCATGAAGATAGCCCCCGTAAGGATCAAGATCCATTCATCAAAGAGATCATGAAGGCCAAAGTCTCAAAAGACTTCAAAGCCCCTGACATGACTCTGTACGACGGCACATCAGATCCCAGCCATCATCTCAGCAATTTCAGAAGTAGAAGGTATCTCACGGACGCTTCTGACGCCATTTGATGCAAAGCCTTCCCAACAACCATGACAAAGACAGCAATTAAGTGATTCAACACTCTACCCCCCCAAATCCGTCACAAGTTTCGATGACTTGGCCAAGAAATTTCTTGCCAGATTTTTCATCCAGAAGGACAAAGTCAAACATGCCCCAAGCCTACTAGGGATCAAGAAAGGAGATCGGGAGAGTCTTCGCAGCTACATGGAGAGGTTCAACAAAGTGTGCCTGGACATACAAAGCCTACCAACGGAAGCAGCCATTATGGGTCTCATCAATGGCTTGCGAGAAGGACCTTTTAGTCACTCCATATCAAAGAAACATCCAACATCTCTGAATGAAGTACAAGAACGAGCTGAGAAGTACATCAACATGGAGGAAAATTCTCGGCTAGGAGAAACCTCAAAATTCAGATTCTCCTACTCCTCCTGGGATAAGGATAAAGAACCCAAGAAAAAAGAAGATCAATATAGTGAGAAGCCTAAAAAATACAACAACTATACCCCTCTCAGGGTATCTCTTATGGATGTTTACCGAGAAGTATGCCATACTGAAAATATACCACCACCTCGCCCACTTAAAAGCAAGAAAGGAGGAGGAAATCAGACAGAATACTGTGAATATCACCTAATCTACGGACATCCTACCAATGAGTGCTTCGACTTAAAAAATGTTATTGAGAAATTGGTAAGAGAAGGACGACTAGATCGGTATTTAGCCAACAAATCGGATGAGCCTCGAAAAAGAAGAAGAGACGAAGAGGTCGGACGAAGAGAACGACCACCTCACACCTCAGAGAGACACGTTCATATGATAAATGGGGGATTCGAGGAGGAGGGATTTCAAAATTATCTTGCAAACGGCACCTCAAAGAAGTATATCATGTCGAGGGAGGAGAAGGATCACCCAATATCCTTACTATTACTTTTACCCAAGAAGACGCGGCAGGCATCATCCCGGGACATGACGATCTTATGGTCATCACTATCATATTGGCCAATGCAAACCTCCATCACACACTAGTGGACCAAGGAAGCTCGGCGGATATCTTGTTTAAATACGCCTTCGATAAACTCGGTCTGCAGGAGAAAGAACTTAGAGCATATTTGAACAGCTTGTTTGGACTAGGAGACACTCCAATCCAACCGCTTGGATACATCTCACTACACATAACCTTCGAAAAAGAAATCCGATCAAGGACACTCAACATAGACTACATTGTAGTCGACGTAAGCTCGGCCTACAATGACTTGATAGGTCGGGCCATATTGAACCAGCTCGCAGCAGTAGTTTCAACTACACATCTATGTATGAAATTCCCAACTCCAGAAGGGATTGCTACGATAAAAGGAGATCAGAAAATAGCGCGACATTGTTACAATGAAAGTTTGAACCTCAGAGGCAAAGGAGAAGAAATCCACACCATCGAACTCGGCGGAGTTCAAGGTCGGGAAGAGCTTCACCCACAACCTGAGGGCGAAATCAAAGAAGTCCAGATCGGAGATACCCTAGACAAAATAAAAAATATTGGGGCAACCCTAAAGAAAGAGATGAGGGAGCCCTTGATACAGTTCCTAAGGGACAATGCCGACCTCTTTGCATGGAAGGCTACAGACATGCCGGGCATAGACCCCACACTCATGTGCCATAAACTGGCAGTATATCCCGGATCTCGGCCAGTACAGCAGAAGCGTAGGAAGCTCGGACCGGAAAGATCCCAAGCTGTGGAAGAACAGGTACAAGCTCTATTGGAGGCAGGATTCATAAGAGAAGTTAAGTACCCCCTATGGCTAGCCAATGTTGTCTTGGTGAAAAAGTCAAACGGGAAATGGCGGATGTGCACTGATTACACCGATCTCAACAAAGCCTGCCCAAAAGATCCTTATCCGCTCCCAAGTATCGACACTCTGGTGGATGCCTCCTCCGAATACAAATACCTCTCATTCATGGATGCTTATTCAAGATACAATCAAATCCCAATGTATCCACCTGATCAGGAAAAAACCTCATTCCTAACTCCAAAAGCTAACTATTGTTATATCGTCATGCCGTTTGGACTCAAAAACGCAGGAGCTACTTACCAAAGATTAATGAACAAAGTCTTCACATACCATATCGGGAAACTCATGGAAGTATATGTGAATGACATATTGGTAAAAACATAGAGTGAAGAGTCGCTACTATCCGACCTCACCAAAGTCTTCAACACCATAAGAAAGCACGGTATGCGACTCAATCCAGCAAAATACACCTTTGCAGTAGAAGCTGGCAAGTTCTTGGGCTTCATGCTGACACAACGAGGAATTGAGGCGAATCCGGACAAATGTCGGGCTATACTTGACATGAAGAGTCCGACCTGTGTCAAAGAAGTACAACAACTCAACGGGAGATTGGCGGCCTTGTCCAGATTTCTAGCCGGGTCGGCCATAAGATCTCTCCCCTTTTACGCCACCTTAAGGAAGGGAAAGAAGTTCAAATGGACAATGGAGTGCGAGTAGGCTTTCCAGGAGTTCAAAAGGTTCCTGGGACAAACCTCCTATTCTAACTCGACCACGAGAAGGAGAACCACTTGTATTGTATCTCGTAGTAGGAAGTCGGGCAATAGCTTCAGCACTAGTCAGAGAAGACGGGAATGGGCAACAACCCCATCTATTTCGTCATCAAAGCTCTACAAGGGGCAGAACTGAACTACCAAAAGATAGAAAAGTTCGCTTACGCTCTCATACTAACTTCTCGACGACTTTGCCGCTACTTTCAAGCTCACACCATCTAGGTTCGAACTAATCAGCTCATGAAAGGCATCCTCCAGAAGACAGACTTAGCGGGAAGAATTCTACAATGGGCAGTCGAGCTATCTGAGTTCGATCTTCAATATGAAGCTCGAACTGCCATCAAGTCCCAATATTTGGCCCACTTCATTGCTGAGTACAACGACACCCCAGGAACTCCCACAGAGTGGAATCTCTACATAGACGGTTCTTCAAACAAGACCAGAAGTGGTGCAGGCGTGATAATAGAAAGCGATCAGGGAACCCAAATCAAACTTTCCCTCAAATTTGGGTTCCCTGTCTCAAACAACCAGGCCGAATACGAGGCACTACTAGCTGGTTTAAAGCTGGCTAAGGAGGTTGGAGCTCAAAAGCTCATCATCTTCAGCGACTCCCAAGTAGTCACCTCACAAATAGCAGGGAGCTACCAAGCCAAGGATCCCACCATGAAAAAGTACTTGGACAAAACCAGGGAACAGCTCGGACATCTCGGGGAATATGAGGTCCGCCACATACCTTGGGAACAGAATGCTTGAGCTGATGCACTCTCAAAACTAGCCAGCACCAAACTGGGGGGCAACAATATAAGCCTCATCCTGGAAATACTACAGAACCCGTCAATCTCGGAAAAAGAAAAGGTCCTAGCCATAACAGGTCGGGATCAAGGATGGATGACTCCTATAATTAACTACCTCAAAGCAGAAACACTCCCTACAGATAAGAAGGAGGCGAAGAGGCTAAAACGGGAGGCACAATACTACACCATCATAAACAATACTCTATACAAGAGAGGGATTTCAACACCCCTGTTAAAATGTGTGCCGACTTCCAACACAAAGGAAGTTTTAGAAGAAATACACAGTGGCATCTGTGGCAACCATCTCGGAGCACAAGCTCTCGCCAAAAAAGTACTCCGAGCCGGATTCTATTGGCCGACTTTACAAAAAGAAGCAACAGAATTCGTAAAGACATGTCCACCATGTCAGAAACATGCAAATTTTCACATTGCCCCACCAGAAGAGCACATCAGCGTAACCTCACCCTGGCCATTTGCAAAATGGGGACTTGACCTCCTTGGGCCTTTCCCTCAAGGATCAGGACAGGTCAAGTTCCTTATCGTAGGGGTAGATTATTTTACAAAGTGGATTGAGGTAGAATCCCTAGCTAACGCCACTGCTCAAAGAAGTTAAAAATTTCTATATAGAAACATTGTCACAAGGTTTGGGGTTCCTTACTCCATTACCACAGACAACGGCACTCAATTCACAGATGCAGGCTTTAGAAGATTGGTGATCGACTTGAAAATAAAACACCAATTCACTTTTGTAGAACATCTCCAAGCTAACGGACAGGCAGAAGCCGCCAATAAAGTCATATTAGCTGAGCTAAAACGGAGATTATAGGATGCAAAGGGAGCTTGGGCTGAAGAACTCCCACAAGTCCTATGGGCATATCGGACAACTCCACACTCCACGACGAGGGAATCACCTTTCTGACTAGCTTACGGAATGGAGGCAATGATCCCAGTGGAAGTCAAAGAAGGGTCTCCCAGAACAATCTTCTACAATGAAGAAGCCAACACCCAACTTCAAAAGGAAGAGCTCGACTTACTTCCTGAAATACGGGAAAGAGCTCGGATTAGGGAGGAGGCATTGAAATGTCGAATGGCCTCAAGGTACAATCAAAAAGTAGTACAGCAAAGCTTTGCCAACAACGACCTCATCCTAATCCGAAATGATATCGGAACAAGTCGACCTCGAGAGAGAAAACTGGCTGCTAACTGGAAGGGACCCTACCGAGTCACAGAGGTATTGGGGAAAGGCTACTATAGGGTGTCCGAACTCGAGGGATGAGAGCTACCAAGGTCATGGGACGCCTGCAACCTAAGAAGGTATTATAGTTAGGAAGTAATAAAGAATCTTAGGCCAACGGTGCACTCTTTTTTCTGAAAAGGTTTTTTAACGAGGCACCAAGCCAGGATCTATAAACTGCCTAACTTAGAAGGGTTAAAACACCCACATGTATATATTTTTCCTATTTGTCTACTTTCTATTTGGAATAAAACTTTTTAGATTGCTTCTACAAAGCCTTTCTACAGGTTGACAAGGTGAAAAACAAAATTCATCGCTCGACCACGAGGAAAACCGAATTCATCGTATGATATCAACAAAGGTGAGGATCAAACTCATCGTCCGATCACGATAAAATCAACAAAGTTATAAAAACGTAATCCATAAGCTGAGGCCTGGCCAACCCTGACTAAAAAATGGATTACTGATAACTTAAGAACAGACCGACATGAAGAAGTCGAAATGATCGACCAAAGTAATAAAAAGTTATAGAAACCAATCCATAGAAAGAGGCTGGTGCACGAAATCGTGATCTAGATGTGAAATTGTTGTTCAAAATTGATTCCCTGGCAATGGCTCCAAAAACGTGTGCACAATACCATGGCCCAAACATAACTTTACAACTCCGCACAACTAACCAGTAAGTGCACTGGGTCGTCCAAGTAATACCTTACGTGAGTAAGGGTCGAATCCCACGGAGATTGTTGGTATGAAGCAAGCTATGGTCATCTTGTAAATCTCAGTCAGGAGGATATTAAATGGTTATGGAGTTTTCGAATAATAATAATAATTAAACAGAAAATAAAGATAGAGATGCTTATGTAATTCATTGGTGAGAATTTCAGATAAGTGTATAGAGATGTTTTCATCCCTCTAAACCTCTGCTTTCCTGCTGTCTTCATCCAATCCTTCCTACTCCTTTCCATGGCAAGCTGTATGTTAGGCATCACCATTGTTAATGGCCACCTGTCCTCTCAGTGAAAATGGTCCAATGCGCTGTCACTGCATGGCTAATCATCTGTCGGTTCTCGATCATACTGGAATAGGATCCATTGATCCTTTTGCGTCTGTCACTACGCCCAGCACTTGCAAGTTTGAAGCTCGTCACAGTCATTCAATCCCTGAATCCTACTCGGAATACCACAGATAAGGTTTAGACTTTTCGGATTCTCAAGAATGGCCGTCCATGGGTTCTAACTTATACCACGAAGACACTAACAACTCGGACTCGGTCCCCTGTATTAGATATCCAAGAGATATCCATTCTAGCTTGTTTGCATGTAGAACGGAAGTGTTTGTCAGGCACGCGTTTATAAGCGAGAATGATGATGAGCGTCACATAATCATCACATTCATCATGTTCTTGGGTGAGAATGAATATCTTAGAAGCAGAATAAGCTTGAATTGAATAGAAAAACAGTAGTACTTTGTATTAATTCATGAGGAACAGCAGAGCTCCACACCTTAATCTATGGTGTGTAGAACCTCTACCGTTGAAAATACATAACTGATGAAGGTTCAGGCATGGCCGAATGGCCAGCCCTCACAAAAGTCTAAGATAGCATAAACTAATCAAAGATGAAAATACAATAGTAAAAAGTCCTATTTATACTAGACTAGCTACTAGGGTTTACAGAAGTAAGTAATTGATGCAGAAATCCACTTCAGGGGCCCACTTGGTGTGTGCTTGGGCTGAGCTTGAAGTTTACACATGCAGAGGCTTCTTTTGGAGTTGAACGCCAAGTTGTAACGTGTTTTTGGCGTTCAACTCTGGTTCGTAACATGTTTCTGGCGTTTGACTCCAGAATGCAGCATGAAACTGGCGTTCAATGCCAGTTTACGTCGTCTAAACTCGTGCAAAGTATGAACTATTATATATTGCTGGAAAGCCCTGGATGTCTACTTTCCAACGCCATTTAGAGCGTGCCATTTGGAGTTTTGTAGCTTCAGAAAATCCACTTTGAGTGCAGGGAGGTCAGAATCCAACAGCATCTGCAGTCCTTCTTCAACCTCTGAATCTGATTTTTGCTCACGTTCCTCAATTTCAGCCAGAAAATACCTGAAATCATAGAAAAACACACAAACTCATAGTAAAGTCCAGAAATGTGAATTTAGCATAAAAAACTAATAAAACATCCCTAAAAGTAACTAGATCCTACTAAAAATATACTAAAAATAATGCCAAAAAGCGTATAAATTATCCGCTCATCACAACACCAAACTTAAATTGTTGCTTGTCCCCAAGCAACTGAAAATCAAATAGGATAAAAAGAAGAGAATATAATATAAATTCCAAACTATCAATGAAACTTAGCTCCAATCAGATGAGCGGGACTTGTAGCTTTTTGCCTCTTGAATAGTTTTGGCATCTCACTTTATCCATTGAAGTTCAGAATGATTGGCATCTATAGGAACTCAGAGTTCAAATAGTGTTATTGATTCTCCTAGTTCAGTATGTTGATTCTTGAACATAGCTACTTTATGAGTCTTGGACGTGGCCCTAAGCACTTTATTTTCCAGTATTACCACCGGATACGTAAATGCCACAGACACATAACTGGGTGAACCTTTTCAGATTGTGACTCAGCTTTGTTAAAGTCTCCAATTAGAGGTGTCTAGGGTTCTTAAGCACACTCTTCTTTTTGCTTTGGACCTTGACTTTAACCGCTTAGTCTCAAGTTTTCATTTGACACCTTCATGCCACAAGCACATGGTTAGGGACAGCTTGGTTTAGCCGCTTAGGCCAAGATTCATTCCTTTAGGCCCTCCTATCCACTGATGCTCAAAACCTTGGATCCTTTTTATTACCCTTGCCTTTTTGGTTTTAAGGGCTACTGGCTTTTTCTGCTTGCTTTTCCTTTTCTCTCTTTTTTTTTCTTTCTTTTTTTTCGCTTTTTTTTTGCAAGCTTTGTATTCACTGCTTTTTCTTGCTTCAAGAATTATTTTTATGATTTTTCAGATTATCAAATAACATTCTCCTTGTCATCATTCTTTCAAGAGCCAACATATTTAACATTCTTAAACATCAAATTCAAAAGACATATGCACTGTTCAAGCATGCATTCAGAAAACAAAAAGTATTGTCACCAATCAATATAACTAAACTAAATTCAAGGATAAATTTGAAACTCATGTACTTCTTGTTCTTTTGAATTAAAATATTTTTCATTTTAAGAGAGGTGATGGATTCATAGGACATTCATGACTTTAAGGCATAGACGCTTAACTACTAATGATCATGTAATAAGACACAAATATAGATAAACATTTAACATAAAAACGAAAAACAAAAAATTTAAGAACAAGGAATGAGTCCACCTTATTGATGGTGGCATTTTCTTCTTGAGGAACCAATGATGTCCTTGAGCTCTTCTATGTCTCTTCCTTGTCTTTGTTGCTCCTCCCTCATTGCTCTTTGATCTTCTCTAATTTCATGGAGGATGATGGAGTGCTCTTGATGTTCCACCCTTAGTTGTCCCATGTTGGAACTTAATTCTCCTAGGGAGGTGTTGATTTGCTCCCAAAAATTCTGTGGAGGAAAGTGCATCCCTTGAGGCATCTCAGGGATTTCTTGGTGATGAGCTTCTTCATGCATCTCTTGAGATCCATGAATATGCTCTCTTGTTTGCTCCATCCTTTTCTTAGTGATGAGCTTGTCCTCATCAATGAGGATATCTTCCTCTATGTCAATCCCAGCCGAATTGCATAGATGGCAAATGAGGTGAGGAAAGGCCAACCTTGCATAGTGGAGGATTTGTCAGCCACCTTGCAGAGTTCTTGAGGTATAATCTCATGAACTTCTACTTCCTCCCCAATCATGATACTATGGATCATGATGGCCCGATCTACAGTAACTTCAGACCGGTTGCTAGTGGGAATGATTGAGCGTTGAATGAACTCCAACCATCCTCTAGCTACAGGCTTAAGGTCCAATCTTCTCAGCTGAACCGGTTTACCTTTTGAGTCAATCTTCCATTGAGCTCCTTCCACACATATGTCCATGAGGACTTGGTCCAACCTTTGATCAAAGTTGACTCTTCTTGTGTAGGGGCGTACATTTTCTTCCATCATTGGTAGGTTGAACGCCAGCCTTACATTCTCCGGACTAAAATCTAAGTATTTCCCCCGAACCATGGTGAGCCAAGGCTTTGGATTCGGGTTCACACTTTGATCATGGTTCCTAGTGATCCATGCGTTTGCANNNTTCTCCGGTCTTAGGTGCCATCAATGGTAATGGAAAAACAAAAAGCTTATGCTTTTACCACACCAAACTTAGAATATTGCTCGCCCTTGAGCAAGAGAAGAGAGAAAAGAAGAAGAAGAAGAAGAGAAAATATGGTGGAGAGTGAGGGGGAGGTGTATTCGGCCAAGGTATAGAAGATAGGGTTGTGTTGTGAAAATGAAGGAGGGATGATGGGTTTATATAGTGAGGGGGAAGGGAGTAGGTTTGGCCATATTGGGTGGGTTTGGGTGGGAAAGTGATTTTGAATTTTGAAGGTAGGCGGGGTTTATGGGGAAGAGTGGATGGATGTGAGTGGTGGTAGGTGGTAATAAGGAAGAGAGATTGAGGTGATTGGTGAAGGGTTTTAGGGAAAGGTGTTTATTGGGAAGAGATGATGAATGAGAAGAGGGGAGAGTATGAGTGGAGGTAGATGGGGATCCTGTGGGGTCCACAGATCCTGAGGTGTCAAGGATTTACATCCATGCACCAATTAGGCATGTAAAATGCCTTTGCATGCATTTCTGGCGTTTAAACGCCGAAGTGATGCTTGTTCTGGGCGTTCAATGCCCATATGCAGCATATTTCTGGCGTTGAACGCCAACTCCGTGCTTGTGTCTGGCGTTCAGCGCCAGCTCTTCTTAGGGTGTATTCCTGGTGTTTAAACGCCAGGATGTTGCTTATTTCTGGCGTTAAACGCCAGATCCATGCTTTGTTCTGGCGTTGAACGCCAGCCAGATGCTCCTTACTGGCGTTTAAACGCCAGTAAGTCCTTCCTCCAGGGTGTGATTTTTCTTCTGCTGTTTTTTATTTTGTTTTTAATTTTTGGATTTATTTTGTGACTCCACATGATCATGAACCTAATAAAACATGAAAGAACAATAAAAATAAAAATAAAATTAGATAAATAAAAATTGGGTTGCCTCCCAACAAGTGCTTCTTTAATGTCAATAGCTTGACAGTGGGCTCTCACGGAGCCACACAGGTGATTAGGTCAATTTTGTAGACTCCCAA
The DNA here is from genome assembly GCF_000816755.2 of Arachis ipaensis. Taxonomy (NCBI): domain Eukaryota; kingdom Viridiplantae; phylum Streptophyta; class Magnoliopsida; order Fabales; family Fabaceae; genus Arachis; species Arachis ipaensis. The sequence continues at coordinate 95,937,455 of NC_029792.2, read as the reverse complement.
CACCAAACTTAGAGTTTGGCTGGGGCCTCCCAACACCAAACTTAGAGTTTGATTGTGGGGGTTTCATTTGACTCTGTACTGAGATAAGCTTGTCTTGCTTCCTCTCCATGGTTACAGAAGGAGATCCTTGAGTTTTAAACACAAGGTTGTCTTCATTAAGTTGAAGGATCAATTCTCCTCTGTCCACATCAATCACAGCTTTTGCTGTGGCTAGGAAGGGTCTTCCAAGGATGATGGATTCATCCTCATCCTTCCCAGTGTCTAGGATTATGAAATCAGCAGGGATGTAAAGGCCTTCAACCTTTACTAACATGTCCTCTACTTGTCCATAAGCCTGTTTCATGGATTTGTCTGCCATCTCTAATGAGAATTTGGCAGCCTGCACCTCAAGGATTCCCAGTTTCTCTATTACAGAGAGTGGCATGAGGTTTATGCCTGACCCCAGGTCACACAGAGCCTTCTCAAAGGTCATGGTGCCTATGGTACAAGGTATTAAGAACTTTCCAGGATCTTGTTTCTTCTGAGGCAATGTCAGTTGATCCAGATCACTTAGTTCATTGATGAGCAAGGGAGGTTCATCTTCCCAAGTCTCATTACCAAATAATTTGGCATTCAGCTTCATGATTGTACCAAGGTACTTGGCAACTTGCTCTTCAGTGACATCCTCATTCTCTTCAGAAGAAGAATACTTATCAGAGCTCATGAAGGGCATAAGGAGGTTCAATGGAATCTCTATGGTCTCTAGGTGAGCATCAGATTCCTTTGGTTCCTCAGATGATAACTCCTTATTGGTTGAGAGACGTCCCATGAGGTTATCCTCAATGGGGTTTACGTCCTCTCCCTCCTCTTTGGGTTCGGCCATTTTGGTTATATCAATGGCTTTGCACTCTCTCTTTGGATTCTCTTCTGTATTGCTTGGGAGAGTACTAGGAGGTGTTTCAATGATTTTCTTACTCAGCTGGCCCACTTGTGCCTCCAAATTTCTTATGGAGGACCTTGCTTCACTCATGAAACTTAGAGTGGCCTTGGACAGATCAGAGACTAAGTTTGCTAAATTAGAGGTATTTTGTTCAGAGTTCTCTGTCTGTTGCTGAGAAGATGATGGAAAAGGCTTGCTATTGCTGAGCCTGTTTCTTCCACCATTATTAAAGCCTTGTTGAGGCTTTTGTTGATTCTTCCATGAGAAATTTGGATGATTTCTCCATGAGGGGTTATAGGTGTTCCCATAGGGTTCACCCATGTAATTCACCTCTGCTATTGCAGGGTTCTCAGGATCATAAGCTTCTTCTTCAGAAGATACCTCTTGAGTACTGTTGGATGCAGCTTGCATTCCATTCAGACTCTGAGAAATCATATTGACTTGCTGAGTCAATATTTTGTTCTGAGCCAATATGGCATTCAGAGCATCAATTTCAAGAACTCTCTTCT
>NC_029792.2:95918095-95936020 GCF_000816755.2 Arachis ipaensis | reverse complement strand
ATCCTTTTGCGTCTGTCACTACGCCCAGCACTCGTGAGTTTGAAGCTCGTCACAGTCATTCAATCCTTGAATCCTACTCGGAATACCACAGACAAGGTTTAGACTTTTCGGATTCTCAAGAATGGCCGTCCATGGGTTCTAACTTATACCACAAAGACACTAACAACTCGGACTCGGTCCCCTGTATTAGATATCCAAGAGATATCCATTCTAGCTTGTTTGCATGTAGAACGGAAGTGTTTGTCAGGCCCGCGTTCATAAGCGAGAATGATGATGAGCGTCACATAATCATCACATTCATCATGTTCTTGGGTGCGAATGAATATCTTAGAAGCGGAATAAGCTTGAATTGAATAGAAAAACAGTAGTACTTTGTATTAATTCATGAGAAACAGCAGAGCTCCACACCTTAATCTATGGTGTGTAGAAACTCTACCATTGAAAATACATAAGTGATGAAGGTTCAGGCATGGCCGAATGGCCAGCCCTCACAAAAGTCTAAGATAGCATAAACTAATCAAAGATGAAAATACAATAGTAAAAAGTCCTATTTATACTAGACTAGCTACTAGGGTTTACAGAAGTAAGTAATTGATGCAGAAATCCACTTCAGGGGCCCACTTGGTGTGTGCTTGGGCTGAGCTTGAAGTTTACATGTGCAGAGGCTTCTTTTGGAGTTGAATGCCAAGTTGTAACGTGTTTTTGGCGTTCAACTCTGGTTCGTGACGTGTTTCTGGCGTTTGACTCCAGAATGTAGCATGGAACTGGCGTTCAACGCCAGTTTACGTCATCTAAACTCGGGCAAAGTATGAACTATTATATATTTCTGAAAAGCCATGGATGTCTACTTTCCAACGCCATTGAGAGCGCACCATTTGGAGTTCTGTAGCTCCAGAAAATCCACTTTGAGTGCAGGGAGGTCAGAATCCAACAGCATCTACAGTCCTTCTTCAACCTCTGAATCTGATTTTTGCTCACGTCCCTCAATTTCAGCCAGAAAATACCTGAAATCACAGAAAAATACACAAACTCATAGTAAAGTCCAGAAATGTGATTTTAGCATAAAAAAAACTAATAAAAACATCCCTAAAAAAAGTAACTAGATCCTACTAAAAATATACTAAAAACAATGTCAAAAAGCGTATAAATTATCCGCTCATCAGAGGCCTGACGAGGTCTGAGAAAAATTGGATTGCTATAACTTGGGATGGATCGACATGAAAAAGTCAGACCAGACTGATCAAAACGACAAAAAGTTATAAAAAGTAATCCATAGAAAGAGGCCTGATCACCCCTTATCAAAAGTGGATTACTAGAAATAACTTAGAAGGGACCGACATGAAGAAGTTGGCTCAGGTCGATCAAAAGCGACAGAGTTATAAAAAGTAAATCCATAAAAAAGAGATCCGACGAGATCCAAATTAAAAATAAATTACTAAAAATAACTCGCAAGACTCAACAAAAGATGTCGACCGGCAGAAGGCGTGCGCTAGAAGGGACATAGCTCGACCCAAAGAAAGCCACGACCCCTCCCAAGAACAAATCACAAGTGTTTCATGCGAATACTAAAAAGAACAGTCAAACAAGGCTAGCAGTCACTTCGACCAAAACCAACACTAAGGAAATCAAAAAAGAGCTCGGACAAGCAAAAGGCTCCAACACTCTTGAAGATTCCTCGAAATGCCGAAAGATTGCAAACAAAAATCAAAAAGAAAAACAAAGCTACTATAATCAATACTCAGAAGGCCACCAGAAGGTCGACCTCAAGAGTTCAAAGGGTATTTGTTTTTCTAATAAAAGTTGCTAAAGGAAAAGCAACTACAAAGTCACAGTCAAACACAAATTATCAAAATAAGAGTTCAAAAGCCCACAGACTGGGCTATACACATCAAGATACATAAGCAAAAACTACAAAGGCTTCAAAGATTCTCCAGTGGCGGCATCTCAAGGCGAAGGAGGACGAGTCTAAAGGGGGACAGCATCAACGGTCCCATCCGGCCGGTTCAGGATCTGAACATCAGGATCCGACTCAGGATGGCCGACCTCAGCTGCAGGAGTTGGGGGATTCGGCGCAACTGAAGCCTTGATAGATGGCGCAGGAGGTGGATCTACATCATCATCATCTTCATCTGGGGCAAGGACGATTTTTCCATCTTCCACAATATTGTCCAAACTGAAGAGAGACAGGTCGAGCTCGGGAGCAAGAACTCGGATCTGATCCTTCAAATTCTCATAAGCAGAAGTCACACTGCCCACGAGATGGCCCTAGGGCTCGGTATAATCAGCCTGAACAGATTCCAACCTCTCCCTGAGCTCTACCATCTCACTATAAGTTAGGACATAGCTCTCCTTATGCTTCAGTGCCATCTCCTCGGCCAGATTTGCAGAAGCCACCGCAGCAGTAGCCCGAGTCTTCTCACCTTCTAACTCTTTTTCCTGCTTTGCCACCTTCACCTCAAGCTCCTCCTTCAAACCCTTGATCCTGTCATATTCTGACTTGGCCTCCTCCATAAAAGCCTTGGTCGCACGAACTGGAAGATCTTAGGCAGTTCGAAATAAAGCTGCCCCCATATGTGCCATTTTAATGATGCTTCGGGTAATAAAATCCAGATGATGAAGAATGGATACATCATCAGTAAGAACAACACCATAAGGACCAATCTGTTGATCAGCAAATCCAATGGCATCAAAATCAGGGGCATCCAAATTAAAAGGCTCATCAGTCTTCTGTCTTTTCGGAGGAGGGCCAGCAGTGGGAGAAGAGGTAGTATCAGGAGCTTGGGAAGGGTCGACCAAATGAACCTGAGGTGTAGGAATCACCCTCCTCGGCCCAGAAGCGCTCAAGATCGGCTTTTTAGGAGGAACTTGGGAAGATCCTTCCCCAGCAGCCTTAGCCGAGATGTTCTGGGCAGCTGTAGCCTTCCTCGCCTTCTTAAAGGCCTTCATGGAATCATTATTCTTAGCCATCTCTAAAAAAAACACAGCAAAACCAAGTTACAAAACTGAAAGAAAAGAAACAAAGGCAAGTAAAACAGAGCAAAAAGAAGTCGGTCACTAACTAGCTCAGCTCGGACAAGAGAGGGGTCCCCCAAAAATTTTTTTGTATCGAGATGAGGAGGTTGCCACCAAATATCCTCCAACACAGTCACAAAAAGCCTGCTCGACCTCATCAAGAATCTCCCACGAGTATCTAGATACCACAACATTCTTTTGCCAATACAAGGGGAAGGCAGGTTCATTGTTCGACTCTAAGAAAAATGGTCGAGCTCCCTCAATAGCTCGGACCTTAAAAAAGTAATTCTTAAAGTCCCTAAAGGACTCGTCATGCATAGCAAACACTTTATGTCCTTAAGCAGACTGGAAAGAAATCCAAGAAGCTTTCTTTTTGGTAGTCCCAGGTTTGGTCAGGACAAAGAGATAAAGAAAGAGAGTTTGAGAAGGCTTGACATCCAATTCTTGACAAAGAAACTGAAAGATCTTAATGAAGCCCCAGGAATTCGGATGGAGCTGGGATGGAGCTACATTACATGACTATATCAAATCGGTCTCGAAAGAGATAAAAGGAAGGGTAATGTTCATCTGGCTAAAAAAGTAATCATAAGCATAAAAGAAGGGGCGTTCCCCTTGGGTCAGAGAAGGGAAGCAAACCCTCTCATCAGAGTCTGGCACTACCAACTCATAGTTCTTCTCTTGATCTCTACTACTACAAATCCTATGATATTTCCTAAGCTCCACACAGTATTCAGAATTGACTACCGAGACGCACATCAAGACGAGGGAGTCCAGCCAGTCAGACATGCCCTCCAGAACTTTGGAGGATGTCTCAACAATATTTTTGCGAGAAGACATGGGCCAACTAGTCCTACAATAAGAAAAAGGAAAATGGTTACTAATCAAACAGCTCGGGCAAATCAAGAAAACAGCTCGGGCAAATACGGATATAACTCGATCTAAGGCGTACAGGACAGAAAAGTAGCAAAAAGAAGCCCCAAGACTCAAACCAAGGTCCAAGGGCATCCTTTAGAGGCAGTAATAGACCAAGGTTTCAGGAAAAATCTACACCTTACGTCCCGACATCTCTCAAACAAGAAAAAGAAGACTTTAAATAGCAACACTTCGAAAAAAGAAAGTTAAATAAAAAAATGTCATCAAAGCTACTATCTTTTCACAGTCTATCAGCAAAAGGAACTGCCGACGTCAAACATGCCAAATGAAAATCATCAAAGATGCAATCTTTTTTCAGAATCAAACAAAGTGGCTATTCCAAAGCTTCAAAATCAAAGAATACGATCAGAAGCAGTGACAACATGCAAAATCCTAAAAGCATCAACTATCAAGGAATACGCCAAGGAGCATACATAAGTCGAAGAAACTCCAAAAAACATGCATCACAGCAACAATCAAGCACGACGATACAAAAAAGGTTCAAGCTTTCCAACATAAATTCAAGCAAGATCAAAATTTTTCCAAAAAATAGAACAATGCAAGCAGGAAGAAGAACAGTGTAAGAAGTAAAAGAAGAAAGAAAGAAACAGAAAGAAAACTAACCTGCAAAGGGGAGAAGATGATGAACACTGAGAGGTTGAAACAACAACGAGGCCGAAGATCACCTTTCAAAAGAACGAAGCGCCAACAGTCACCAATGGCGCCATAAGGAGAAGTGCGAAAACTTGAAAACAAAGAATCCCAGGCGAGCCAGAAAACAGAAGGATAAGAAATGGAGTTTCAGGAAGCAAAGAGAGAAAATGGAAAGCAAAAGTCTTTTTACAATTCAAAAAAGAAAGAGGGAAAAACGGCAAAGAAGAGGAGTTAATGGGTTATTAAAAACCCTCGCACGTTCCCAAAGCAAGAAACGCGCGTTTTCAAAGCTAAAAGGAGTAAGAAAAACGCTTCGCATTCAAAAGGGGAGTTCTACAAAAAGAGATCGACGATGCTTGAGCTCGGCTTCTCCAGATAAGGACCAAAGTCCTAAACCAGGACTCAACCTCAAAAGGAAGACCACGCTCGAGCAGGGGCACTGTTCATACCCTGGGTCGAGCTGTACGACCCGGACTGAATTGACCGACCTCTTCAGGTCAGAACTACCCGACCTCTTCTCAAGGAGGTCGGCCAAATCATTAGAAAAGCCCAGAAAAAGCGCCCAAACAGAGGAACACAACCCAATTCCAATGGCAGCCCAAGCCTACAGAGATAAGGGCGGTTCCCTTAGAGATAAAGATAACTCCACTCAAAGATAAGATAAGATAAACTATCTTATCTCCAGGAAAGGTCACTCCACACTACTATAAATACACTAGAGCACCCAGGTATAACTCATACTCCGATTCTACAAAAAACCTGCTCAATACCCTTGCTAACTTAAGTATCGGAGTCCCTTGTAGGTACCACCACCCTCCGGTGACAAAGGATCAGTAGCATTGCCAGTCCAACAAGTCGGACGCGACAGCTCCGGCTACCACGCACAAGCCGGACACGTCATCTCTGATCAACACAGAAGATCTCATCTGAGATCGACCTACAGTTTCAGGTAACCCTCGGAACACCTACCATGATGAAAAACAGGGACAACAAACACAGACATCTGTAAAAATCCAAACCACAACTTAGTAATAGAGCTAAACTTCAAACTTAATCAACAGCAAAAAGACTGTATTGTCTATCAGTTAAGAATTCTTAACTCATCAGTAAACACAAAGGTAGAAACTTTCAAAGTTAACATCACTATTATAGTTTCACAACAACCCTAACTTATCAAACAAAGCTAGTGCTTCACCCCATCCACCCATAATCACCATGCAGAGGAGAAATGAGTTATCAAAGCTAATTTCACTCCCACTATCTGACACACTCCTCAACTTGACTACAGTAAAATATAAAGTAAGTAGAAGAGAACGAAACATTCCTTATTGTTTCAAAGAAACTTGCGAAATGCAGTCAATGTCTTCCCACACAGTGGTGCAACACGCTCACACGTCCTCAGCGTAATGCTCTTTTGGAAGGAAGGAGAAAGATTTTCAGAATTAGGGGCAAATGTAAATGATGAGGGAGAGGAAGGTGTTTTATGGAATAACGCTCTTTATGAAACGCAATGTTTCAACAAAGGTCTAGGGAGTGATTTGTCTCAATTATGAAGGAGAGAAACCTATGTGAACAAGTTTCTGACACATCAGCAAGTGACTTGCTCGAAACCGGTTGCAGGGACTGGAACTTACATATATCAAAGTAAATAGAGACCGATTTGGGTTTTTAGATTTCTTAGGGGGTGAGAAGTCCATCGGACAAATTGTTAAGAACCGAAAATGACATTTACTCTAAAAAAAACTTTAATGATAATAATGTACATATTAAAAGAAAAACAATACTAAAAATATAATATGTATATATTGATATAAATAATTTATAAAATTAAATTTTGTATCATTTTAACTTAAATCACACTTTTCTCCATTAATAACCACACTTCTAATAATCACACTTTATTTTAACAATATGCTACTTTCATGCATGCTTATGGGTATCTTCTACTGCCTTTTTTGATGGTCACAGAAAATGTATCATGCATTATGAACAGAACTTGTAGTGTCCACACATACGTGTCGCGACCGCGACCGCGACCCCTACTTCTCGCTACCCACGAGATGAAACTGACATGTTCTCGCCACCTACGAGATGTACTCATCACCACTCCGCACTCCCCCAGCCAATTTCTATTAACCCCACTCACCTGCATAATACCAAAAAAGTCCCAATATAAAAAATAATTTCTGTATTTTTGCTTCTAACTTTCATCACCACCCCAATTGTTCTTAACCTTAGGCCCTGTTGGGCCTTCTTCTCCCAACAGCTCACTCGGCAAAATATCTTGAAGCTCTTTCAAAAGAGGGAACACTTTCTCCAATTTCTCCAACTCCTCTTTCACGTCATAGTTAATCTTAGGACCCCATTCCCTAAAGTAGTTCAACCATGGAGGTTCCACAACAATCTCTTTCTCCAAATACTCACCAGCAGCAACTATCTCATACCCTACTCCAAATTCCACAACCATGTTGCTCTTAGCAGTGTCATTTCTTATTCCAATGTCACCAGTACCTTGAAGAACAAGGCCAGCTTTTGGGTACAAAGCATGACCATTCAATGAAGAATAAGCCACTGGTTTGTTCCCATTTTGGAATTCAGCCATTGATGCATCCACCCATTGGCCTTTACTATGTTGTGAGAAGTAAATATTCCACAACCAGCCATTGAAGTTGCTTATTCTTAGTGTAACATGTTCCCAGTCCCCCACGTGTTCGCCGATTTTCCCCAATGGAACTTTGCTTATGAGTCCTAGTTTTGCAGTTCCAGGACCATTGAATGGGTAGAAAACCCACATTGCAAGGTCAGTGAATGTTCCACCAAACATTGGTTTCACATGAATGTAGGCTTGGCATGTTTTGAAATCACCCTTTTTGACCCTGTCATGGTTGGTTTTGTCACTAGGAAGGTCTAACCAATATGTCCCATCATTGGAACCAAGTTGTGGGAGGTTTGAGCCATTTGGTTCTATCGCCACAGGCTTTGATTCTTCACCTTTGTGGTATAATAAGCCCCCATTTGAGAAAAACCAATTGGTGGAACAAGGTTGGTACTTTTCATCAGGGTGCAAGTACATGATTGGAGCATAAGCTTGAACTAATGCATTAATTTGGGGTAGATTAGGCATTGAAGAAGAGAAGTTGTTAATGTTGGAAGTTTTCAAACAAGAAAGAGGAATAGTGCTTGTTGTGGTAGCACCAACATGGGCTAAGAAGGTTCCTACAAGAACACCTTGAGCTTTGATTCCTCTATTGGTTGGCCTAATGGAATGGACATTGAAACCTTTGTCATCTTCACTCTTTTGTGGTCCCCAAATCCATGAATATGTCTCACATTGCTCAGTGAAATCTGACCTCACACACATGATTTTGTCCAATGATGGCTTATGGGGTGTGTTGGTAACAACATGTCCCAAGGCCTTGTATCCTTCAGGTGGTGTTGGTAACCAAACATAGCCATCTTTGTCTTGCTTGATCTTGGTGGAATTGCTGGTGTATACCAATGTGTAATCAATTGGTTTCTTTAATAATGCTCCTGTTGAAGAATCATCTTTTGCAACAAGAACAAAACCAAAGAAAGGCTTGTTGTTTGGTTGGCTGTATGATCCTAACATGAAGAACCCTTCTGGTATTCCTGTTGGCTCAAAGAATGTAGCTCCCAAATTGTCTGGTCCACCTTCTTGTGTTGTCCAAACCTTGTTGAATGTTGAAATTTGTGATACTTTTAAACCACCGAGATCAATGATTCCACTTGCAAATCCATCACCTATATATTCAATAATTCATATATTTATCATTAGGGAAATACTTGCATGACATTTAATATGTGCCTCAAAACTTATTCCTTAATGTAAGTGACTATACATATTTCTAAGGCATATACAAGTATACAATAATTTTTCTCATAATATCAAAGATTCAATAAAAAAGGGTAGAAAGTATGCACCTTTTGGCCAAACTGGTATATTAGCTGGAAGCTTAAATGTGGTGTTAACGGGAAGAATTGTGTTATTGTTAGAACCAGCTATGTTCCCCATATTGTTGGAGCTTAATTTCTCAGAAGAAATAATAGATAGAGTAATGAGTATGGTGACTGTGAATAATTGGTAGTTGTGCATATATATATAGAGAAAGAAGCAACAAATTATTTAAGAACTAAGAAGCATGCATATTCTTCTTATGAATAATGTGATGTTATTATCATCATTAAGAAATATGTGAATGGAAGTGCAGTCGTGCAAGTTTACTTTTATGATATTATATACTAATTTCTAGGATGGTTAGTTTACACTTCACACACACACACATACACACGTAACATATGTTACCTAAATTTCAAACTATATAGGGTATCACCATCAAGGTAATTTCTTCAATTATATGTGGATGCATGGAACTATATCTTTAATTTCTTGTTGCATTTGTCAGTTAAAAATTGTGTTATTTATGGTAGAAATTATAATATATTATATATGCTGATTTATTTACAACTCATTTATTGTTGGATATAATGTAAACGTAGTTTAAAATTTATACTTCATCGAATAATAAATAAAATATGAAATTGTCACATGCAACTAATATATCTACTGATAACATTTTCTTAGCTTAAACAACTTAACGCTGTTGTTTATTGACTTAGCAAAGAAAGCAGATTCACATTCATTACACCTTGTGTCACCTACCAAATTGGAAAAAATATTTCTCTTAGCTTTAACTTTAATTGGTAGTTCATTCAGAGTTATAAAAATACAATAATATTTCATGATCACAACATACAAACTACAAAAATATTCGTTATTATATTAGGAAGTGAAAAGCAATAACATAATAACGGGATCGAACGATAGCAACTCATCACTATTCATCATTGGACTGTATTATTAGTTTTATATTTAATTATATTTTTTTATTTTGATATCTCACTAATTTTTGTTTAATTGTGTATCTCAGGATAATAATAATTATCACCATTAACGTTGTTAATCAATGCATAATTTTAATTTAAAATCCATATAAACACAGTGTTCCCACATGATAATATTATATTTTATTTTAAAGTTTCGTTTTACTTCGAAAAAGTTAATAGTTAAAGATTTCCAAAATCGTTTTAAAATGAAAATATGCTTTCGTGGGAATAATATAATATTTTCCCCTTTCTAGAATATAAACTGAACATATTACATCTCTTTTAGATAAAGTAAATATTTGGCATAGTAATAAATTACAAACTAGCTAGTTACATTTATATGAAAAAAATTAATACTTTCGCTAAAATGATTTTTAGCATATTGAATTTTTTATATTTTATTTGGAGCTTTTGTAAATACTCTCCTGTGTCTAGAAAAGGATATAATGATTATAGTGATTTTATTACTTTCGTTATTCAATGGTCAATATGGCTTAATAAACTCAAGTTGAACACAAGGTTTTGAACCTAATAATGTAAAGGTATTTACTTCAATGAAAATACTAAAACATCTTTTTTATAAAGTTTTTTTTTTTCTTAAATAAAATCTATCAAATCTTTTCTAAAATAAAGGATAAGTTTGTTATTTTTTGTGATATGTCTAATTATTATTGGATAAATAAAATAAACTAAAAATTATGATAGTTAAAAAATTTATTTTAAATTATAGATATAGTATTAAATATGAATCATAAACTTCCTATAATTTTATTTTGCAATATCATGCACATAAAAATAATTATTAAAAACACCCTTTATTGGTAATGACCAAAGATCAAAGAACTTATAAACTAATTGTTACTGATGTCAGTTAAATGTTGTATTCTTATTTTGAAAATTTTATCACTATTTTTCGTCTTTATTTTGCTGTTGATCTTGCAGCGTATAGCTCGGCCGACCTTGAGGAGTTGAAGCCGACCTATTTTCCAGGCAAGATCAATTGGCGCCCACCGTGGGGCCGAGGAAATCATATTTTTTCTTTTGGTCTCATCATTTCCATCTACATCCATGGCTGACGTACCGCCTCCATCACTGTCCGAACTCATGCAAATGGTAGCTGAGCTACAACAAGCTAATCAGCGGATGGCTAACGAGAACCAAATAATGGCTGCTCAAATTGCCGAACTAAATCATGCTCGGATTGAACACAATGATGCTCATCGCCAACAGGCGGAGGACGAGGAACATCAATCCCAACCGACCCATGTTTCAGAAACCGCTCAACATGAAGAGCAGCAGCAGGAAGACATGAAAGAAGAATCCGAGGACCTTGTAGGCCCTTTCACAGAAGAAGTAATGAATTTCGAACTGCCGAAGAGGTTCACTCTGCCGTTGACCCTCACACCTTACGATGGACTTGGAGACCCAAAGAAGTTCATAAAGAAATTCCGATCAATAATGATCGTCAATGGTGCTTCAGATACAGTTTTATGTCGTTGTTTTCCGAATTATTTAGACGGTCCTGCACTTGATTGGTTGTGTGCTTTGCCTGCAGGTTCCATTTCGCGCTTTTATCAGCTGGCGAAGTTATTCGAAGAACATTTCGCCGGATCTGCAATATACTTGCACGATTCCGATTACCTGAACACCATCAAGCAAGGAACGAACGAAAGCCTAAAGGACTACATGACTCGCTTTACCAAGGTCGCAATCAACATACCAGATCTCCATCCCGAAGTCCATCTACACGCAATTAAAAGCGGCCTCCGACCTGGAAAATTCCAGGAAACAATCGCAGTAGCAAAACCGAAGACCCTAGCAGAATTTCGTGAGAAAGCAAAAGGACAAATTGACATCGAGGAGCTCCGACAAGCTCGGAAATCTGACAAGTCACACTTCCGCGAAGAAGATAAGAGTTCAACCATTAAGAAAAGTTTTAAACTAACACCCAGATTTGATTCTTATACGCAGTTCAACACCAAAAGGGAGGACATAATCAAGGAGATCTTGAACTCCAAACTAATTAAGCCACCAAGAAAGGCCGGCACATACCAGGATGCAAAACACGCGGACAAATCAAAGTACTGCGCTTTCCACCAAAAACACGGCCACAACACTGATGATTGTGTGGTCGCCAAAGACCTCTTAGAACGACTAGCAAGACAAGGACACCTAGACAAATACATTAGTGGTCACATCCAAAAGCGCAGCCACAGTTCCACAACAAACGACCTCTCTGAACAAAAAAGATAACCACATCACAGACCTAACAGAAATATTCGGCCAAATCCGCAGATACAACATGCGCCTCAACCCCGAGAAATGTGCCTTCGCCGTCCAAGGGGGTAAGTTCTTAGGCTTCATGCTGACGTGCAGGGGAATAGAGGCAAACCCAGACAAATGCCGAGCAGTGCTAGACATGGCCAGCCCCAAAACAGTAAAAGAAGTCCAGCGCCTCACAGGACGCCTTGCCGCACTTTCCAGATTTGTTCCCTGTTTAGCTTCAACTTCTGTTCCTTTTTTCCAAACAATAAAAAAGAAAAGTAAATTCGAGTGGAACGACGATTGTGAGAGGGCCTTTTCAAAATTAAAAACAACACTCTCACAACCGCCGATCCTACAAAAACCCCTACAAGGGGAGGATTTATTTCTATATTTATCGGTAACTGATTGGGCAATAAGCTCAGCCCTTGTTACAGAAAGAAGCAAAGTTCAGCATCCAGTGTACTTTGTTAGCAAAACTCTACAGCATGCCGAACTTAACTATCCAAGGATTGAAAAGCTCGCGTTAGCACTCATATTCTCGGCGCGACGTTTCCGACCTTATTTCCAGAGTCACGTTATCCATGTCAGAACAGATCACCCACTAAGACAAGTGCTGTACAAACCAGAAGTTGCAGGACGACTAATTAAATGGGCAGTCGAACTGTCTGAATTCGACATCAGATACCAATCCAGAGGACCAATCAAGTCACAATTCCTGGCAGATTTTATTGCCGAACTTACCATACCATCTGAAGAAGATCATGCAAAACAATGGATTTTATTTGTCGACGGCTCCTCAAATCAAGAAGGCTGTGGTGCAGGAATTCGTCTTGAAGCCGACGACGGATTCATCTTGGAACACTCAATACACTTAGCCTTCAAAGCAAGCAACAACCAGTCCGAGTATGAAGCACTACTCGCCAGACTCAGACTTTGCTCAGATCTTCAAATATCGACGATCAAGGTATATTGTGACTCTTTGTTAGTCGTACAGCAGGTAAATGACCTCTTCCAGGTAAAAGACCCTCTACTTTCTAAATACCTGCTACTAGTAAAGAAACTTTCAAAGAAATTTATCAAATTTGAAATAGAACATATTCCTCGAGAACAAAACCAGAGAGCAGATCTCTTATCTAAGCTCGGCAGTACTCAGTCTACTCTAACCACACTACACCAGTTCACAATAACATCACCCACTGTTACTCTGATAAACGCATTAAGTGTTTCACAGGAAACAGATTGGAGGATGAACTTTATACACTATTTAGAAACAGGTGTTGTGCCAGAAGGGGTCGAAAACAGTAAAAAATTTCGGCGGCAAGCATCCTTCTTCACAATCCTAAATGGAGAACTATATCGACGAGGTTATACCCGGCCACTACTCATATGTCTCAACAAGTCCGAAGCAGAAACAGCTTTAGCCGAGGCACACGAGGGAGTCTGCGGGACACACACAGGAGCTCGGAGCCTAGCATCAAAGGTCCTCCGGGCTGGGTTTTTCTGGCCGACTTTAACACACGACAGCAAACAGAAAATCAGGACATGCAACAATTGCCAAAGACATGCACCCCTGATACACATACCTGCCGAACAGTTACATCACGCAGACATCAGTTGGCCATTCAACCAATGGGGTCTAGATATACTCGGGCCGTTCCCTACGGCACCGGGCCAGGTAAAATATCTTATTGTCGGAATTGATTATTTCTCCAAATGGGTGGAGGCCCAACCTTTAGCAAGAATAACATCACAACAAACAATCACATTTGTTTGGAAGCACATTATTTGCCGTTTCGGCATACCTCAGCATATTACAACTGACAATGGTCGCCAGTTTGCCGATCAAAAATTTCAAGCTTTTTTGCAGAATCTAAAAATAAAACAACACTTCGCCTCTGTGGAACATCCCCAAACGAACGGCCAAGCTGAAGCCGCAAACAAAGTCATCTTACATGCACTAAAGAAGAAACTAGACGAGGCCAAAGGACTCTGGGCCGAATTAATACCTGAAGTACTTTGGGGATACAACACCACCCCACAAACATCAACAAAGGAGACACCATTCAGATTGGTATATGGCTCAGAGGCCATGATACCCCTGGAGATCTCCCAGAACTCTATCCGAACTTACATAAAAAATCAGGACGAGACTCGGAAATCCGAGCTCGACGTGATCGAAGAAATAAGAGACATAGCCACATTGAGGCAACGCGCAGCGCAGCAAGCCATAGCTCGACAATACAACAAAGCGGTGAGAAACAGAAACTTCGTCACAGGAGATCTAGTTCTCCGCAAAACCGAAACTGCTCGGAAACCACCAACACATGGAAAGCTCGCAGCTAATTGGGATGGTCCATACCGAGTATCCCAAGCACTCGGCCAAGGAGCATACAAATTAGAAACACTAGATGGTAACTTCTTACCTAGTACATGGAATGTATCCTCCTTAAAGAAATTTTATAGTTAAAAAGGCAGGGACAGGCTTGTACTCTTTTTCCTACTGCCAAGATTTTATCCCAAAGGGTTTTGCTTGGAGAGGTTTTAACGAGGCTAGCCTACCTGCACCTTTGTATGAAACAATTCCGAATATACAAGGGACGAACAAATGTCCTATCCTTTCTATCAAATCGATCTTATCAAACTATCAATCCAGCTCGGACAAATACCAATACTCGTCCAAGCTCCAAACGGCAATTATCAAATTAAACGCCAATAAACTCGGAAATATATCCGAACAATGCAAACAGCTTTTTACAAAAAGCACCAAATTTTCAAACAAGTCAACTTTAAAAGGCTCAAAAACAGGAGCCATACTATTATCTGCTTACAAAAAACAGTCAGATTACAAGAACAAAAAACAAATTCACAAAGGTCTTTTTAACCTAAACATTATCGGCCTCATCTTCCGCATCCCCATCATCCTCAATTAACTGACCATCTCGAACTATTTTCCCAGGGTCCATGCCAGAAAGATCGGCATCCGGAACTAAAAACTTCACCTGCAACCTTGCCCTCTCAAAGCCTTCAACAAACGAGTCCAAAATCTCATCCACCTTTTTCTTCTCCATATCCTTAAGCTGAGCAGTCACCTCAATCAACCGACTTTGCACGTTCACCAGATCGCTTTCCTTCTTCTTCAAATCCTCAACATCCTTAGCATAACTTTCCTTAGTCTCCTTCAGCAACTTCTCGGTATCAGTCAAACGAGCTTGAAGCTCAGCAGCAAGATTCTTACACTTAATCAACTCTTCCTTCAAAACAGATACCTCACCTTTCTCAGCAGCCACTCCTTTATGTTTCAATTCCTGACTTCGACCCAAACTTGCAAGGCGCAACCCAACAACCTGGAGGGCAAAACAAACTCATAAGAAAACAAAAAGAAAAATAAGGAAAACATCAATAACTTGTTACCTGCATATATTGCCCAACAGCCACATCCCCGACCTCCTTGGCAAGATTTACATCGGCCGACGATTGGCAATACTCATCCACAACAGCCATGTAAGGATATTCCTTTCCCCACACCGAAAACGCCTCACTTTCCTCAGAAATCTCGTGCAGCCTTTTTTGATTCCCCATAAAAGCCTGTAACTCTTCAAGAGGAACACCAAACTCTTTCTCATCAGAATCATCTGATAATTCCACAAGCTCGGACTTCTTCCTTTTCTTCGCGATAACTTTCCTCCGCCCTTGTCGAGGCTGCGAAACCTCGCCAGTACCAACAACCTTCTCAACATTAGATGACGACACCTCTTTTTCCAAATTTTTATTCTTAAACCGCGTCCTTAGTGATGCAGCAGAAACGCCAGGATACTTCCCACCTGAAGAAAACATACCATGTTAGAATTTTTCAACAAGAAACACAAACATTAACACAAACCCTAGAAACTCACCTAGATACTCTACAACAGCAACCCTATCCTCTTCCCACTTCAGCAACTCATACATCGATATCAAATTTTTTCGATCAACATTCTCCACCAAAAATTCTATCAGACACTCATTCCTCGGCGATATAACCTCCGGACCGAGTATATTTTGCGGCTCCGAGCACCAAAATAGGGGAAATTTCTCAGCAAGGTTTTCATCAATAAAAAACGGAAAATCTTCTTCTAAGCTCTTAACTTTAAAATACATCTCCTTGAAGTCTTTAAAAGAAGATTTGTACAGTTTAAAAATCCCAAATCCCGGAGTGCTATTGAAATTTACCCAGCCTCCTTTCCAAACACCTTTAGCTTGAAATAAGGAAAAGAACAAATCCACAGACGGCACTTCCTCCAGAAACTCCATCAAAACCTCAAAAGATCGAAGGAAAGCCCATCCATTTGGATGAAGCTGTGAGGG
Organism: Arachis ipaensis; assembly: GCF_000816755.2. Classification (NCBI taxonomy): domain Eukaryota; kingdom Viridiplantae; phylum Streptophyta; class Magnoliopsida; order Fabales; family Fabaceae; genus Arachis; species Arachis ipaensis. The sequence goes on along the minus strand of NC_029792.2, from coordinate 95,919,928 downwards.
AGCACAGTTGAGCTGCTTAAGAACTTGACACTCAAACTCCGTAAAAGGAAGCCTAACCCGCAACTCTTCAAGTACACAGCTATGCATGTAAAAGAACCCAAACCCCCACTCTCGGTGATAAACCCTATCATCCACACTACATGGTAACAACTCCACCTTGACTCCGGAACCTACCCTCACTATTTTATTCACATCCACCTCCCTCACCGCCGCTTCATCAGAAAAAAGTGAAACCCGTGATTTAACATCTTCCCCTACCCAATCATACGACCAATCCACCTTATCCTTCTTCTCTTTCCCAAACCCCATTAGATCAAAAAGCAGTAGAAGGAGAAACGAAAAAAGGGAAAACACAGGAGAAAGCACAGAAATGGATCAGAAATAGAAAAAGAGACTCATACCTCTCTTACTCATTCTTCAAAAGAAAGCAAGCATATAACAAACAGCCAACAAAACACCCAAGGAAATCTGAGGAGATTCGAAGAATTAAAGGAACAAAACGTTTCCAAATAATCACCCCCCCTCTCCCAAAGCCACATCAAACAGTGAGCCAAACATTGGGAAACCGCAAAAATTAAATGCAACCACTATTCCTTCTCTTTCATCAGGAAATAACGGACACGACTCCCCACGTACCCACATTTCAAACCACTAAACCATCTTTTAATGAAGTAAGTTGATCTGGGGGCTCATCCACTAACCCACACAAGCCGAGTTATAACTCATCAAAAAGTAAAGCTCAACCTGCTTCATTAAAATCCTCCTCAGGCTAAGCTTGGGGGCTGTGATATGGTCACCATTAATACAACATTTAATAATCAAAATAAAATATTTTTATACGAGAACAATTATAAAATCATTGGAGTAACCATCTTAATGTAAAAGCATCGTTGGAATATGCTTTCTATGCGATATGAGAGTATTTAAATTCCACGACACGATATGATAGGATAATAAGCTTACGCGGTAGCATATTTAGCACGTGGGATAGTCAAATAAAACAAAAGAAAAAGGACAATTATTAGACATTATTTAGGACAACTAGAAAAGTAAGCCAGCTCAAGTCGGCTATTTTAATAAACGAAAGTCCCTCAATAATTTTTGTTGAGAACGATAATGAAGAATATGATTTTATATATGCTGTTCTTATTTATTTTATAAAGCTTAAATCCATTAAATAAAAGTTACAAAATTTTTAAATTAACACCATTTTCGTACATGAACATCCAGCTTTATGATATCATTTATAAAAGAATTAGAAACAGATAAATAATTTCTTATTATTTTTAAGAGAGACACATAAATTTTAGATTTTGAAGACTGAAACTGTGTTTTGTAATACATTATTATATGTGTTTTTTCATTTTAATTAATTTTTATTTATTTTTAATTGTTTAGTATTCCACGTGTTCATTTTTATGCTATAATATACTAATCACTCTCTTGGTTTTTGTTCTGGATTTGGCCCCAGGGTCCCTCTTCGGGTTGGGTCATTCACATGGCTCAAAACGGATCAATAACTTCTAATATTTTAAACTAAATTGGTTGGTCGAGTGGTCAACTCACTCATCCGCTTAAACAAGTGTCGGGAGTTTGAACCCGCCTTGTGCATGCAGCAACTCATTCGCCAGCGGCAGACCCTTAAATGAAGTTTAGGTCCGCGACAGATTAGTTCTTAACCTGTCGGGTTGGAAGATACCATTTGGGTAAACAAAAAAAAAACTTCTAATATTCCAGTCCAACATTCGAATTCAAATACCTCCCTTATCTTAGCCAGATAAGATAAGATAAGATAAAATAACTACCACCAGCTATATAAAGGGAAGGGGGGGG
>NC_029792.2:95904269-95917866 GCF_000816755.2 Arachis ipaensis | reverse complement strand
CATTATTCATTCCACACACCTTATATCTCTTAGATCCATTCTGACTTGAGCGTCGGAATGTCTTTGCAGGTACTCACCCCCGTTGTTCTAGTCAGACGATCCGACAAACGCCACGACTTGCAAGTCCCCGATCCTTCTCACTACCCGTACCAGATACATCTAGTACATTGGCGCCGTCTGTGAGCACTACCAAGTCGTGGCGGCATGACGAAGGATCTCGATGAGCAATCCTCAAGCCGCCACCACAACTCAAACCCTCAAAGCCCAATGCCCGAACATCGGGATAGCATTTTCCCCACACACGGGAGGATAACGAGCGACGTGCACCACCAGCTAACCCCTGTCTGACAACAGAAGGAGGACGATCATCAACCCGAGTATCCAATGGCCTAGGAGAAAAAACAATCCAGATAATCCAAGAACTTTTCCTCAGAGTGCAAAATCTTGAAGGCCGAGTCACGTCCAAAGAGCGATATCACCCGGAATATGCAAGTCAAGCAACCTCCAGGACCTGATCGCATCGTGAGACCAGGAACAACAGGTTACCTGAACAATGACATGGCAAACGACGTGACCGTAGTGTTTCCAAAGATTCCCAGAAACACCTAATGGCCTTCGAGGCCAAGATGAACCTGGAAGGAACCGCTGATGCAGTCCGATGTAGGGCCTTTCTGATAACCTTAGCTAGAATGGTTTAACGCCCTCCCGAATGGCTCCATAGCCAATTTCGACGATGTCTCTAGGAAGTTTATGGCCTAGTTCACCACCAGGATCACCAAAGGAAAGCACCCGATCAGCCTACTTGGAATCCCCTAAAGACAAGACGAATCCACAACGAAATACCTCGACAGGTTCAACGATGAGTGCCTAACAGTCGATGGACTCACGGACTCGGTTTGCCAGTCTTTGTCTAACCAATGGCCTCATGAATGAAGACTTCTGGAAGCACCTCACCACCAAGCCAGTCTGGACCATGCACGAAATCCAAAACGTCACAAGAGAATACATAAACAATGAAGAGGTAAGCTAAGTCGTGGCCACCAATAAATGGTAGCACCGCACCTCGTAGCAACCCACCACCGAAAGAACACCTCAGACCCATTACCCCCAACTGACCACCCAGAGTAGGGAAGTTCACAAACTGCACCCCCTACCCACTCCCATCACAGAAATCTATCACCAAATAGCAGAACGAGGCATCCTTCTGAAGGCGCGACAACTGAAGGAACGAACAGGCGGCAACAAGAGCCTATACTGCAATTACCACCGAGGATACAGACATAAAACCCCAGATTACTTCGACCCAAAAGACACTGTCGAACAAGCCATCCGAGATGGAAAACTCCTTGAGTTTTCCAAGATCATCCGAGAATCTAGTCGAGGGCGATACGACAGGCACACCAAGAAAGTCAGAAACTGACCCCACCATAATAGTAAACGTCATCACCGGAACTGAAGCCCTGAAAAAGTCAAAATCAACACTAAAACAGGATCTCAAAGTCCTAGCCGTAAGAAATCAAGCACCAATCTCTTCAGTTTGAGCGGCAATCACGTTCTCCCCTGATGAGTGCCAATACGGTACCTCAGCAAAAGACGACCCATTCGTCATCTTAGCAAAGGTCGGAACCGGACTGGTGAAAAGAATACTGGTCGACATCGGAGCTGATTCCAACATTCTTTTCAAAGGGGCTTACAATAAGCTGGGTCTCCGAAACAAAAATCTGCAAAGCCACCACAATGGGGTGATCGGACTCAGAGACAACTTCTTTAAACCGAACGGTTCCATAGTGTTACCACTAACCATTGGAACCGGAAGCCAGAGGAAAACCATCCTCTCCGAATTCGTGGACTTCAAGGATTCCACTGCCTACAACATCATCCTCAGAAGAAGGATGATCAACAATCTATCCGTTGTCATCTTCACCAAGTTCCTAATCATGAAGTTCCAGGCTGACAACGGCACCATCAGAACGATACACGGGGACCAGGAGGCGCGGTAGAGTGCGACAACACCAGCTTAGCCCTCCGCAAGAGATCCCGAGACACGGCAGGCATCTTTCTCGCCGACCTCAATGCACGCTAAGACGGCCAGTCCCGACCAGAACCGGAAGGAGATATGGAAAAATTGCAACTTGGGCAGACCAAGGAGAAATTCACATTCATCAACAATAACCTACCCTACGACCTAAAGGACGACCTGGTTAAGCTCTTAAAGCAAACTAGGGACTTGTTCGCATCCACCCCGGCCAACATGCCGGGCATAGAGCCTAATCTAATGTCGCACCGTTTGGTCGTAGACCAAAAAGCCAAACTAGTGGCTTAGTGGAGAAGACAAATGTCACCCGACCGAGCATCCGAAGTCAAAAAACAAGTCAATGCCCTGCTAGAAGCAGGCTTCATCTGGGAACTCCCTCAAGAAAGCAAATGGCAAGTGGTGAATGGTCGATTACACAAACTTGAATAAAGCCTGTCCCAAAGATGCCTTTCCCTTACCAAACATCAACGGACTAGTCAACGCCAACTCGGGACATCAGTATCTCAGTTTCATAGACACCTACTTCGGGTACAATCAAATACCCGATGGCATGTACTGCTATACGCTTATGCCATTTGGGTTAAAAAATGCCAGTGCCACCTACCAGAGGCTCGTGATATTTGCATTCATTAATCAAATATCAGTTGATTGTTAGATGACTTACAAATCTTTGAGAAACACGATAAAAGGGGGATTGAGTGATTAAACCCTACACATTGAGCGATTAGAGTGTAAACACATCCGGTGAAGGGTTTGATCGCTCAATTCTATGTTCCCATTGCTTATCTTGTATCTTCTTGCAAGTTGTTAAAATGAATCTGAAAATTTCAAATCAAATCTTTGGACTTTGATCGTATTGCATTGATTTCTTGGATTGGCCCTAAGTTCTACTTTGGATTGATTGGAATTCTCTTGTTTGTTTTTGCCAAACTCAATAGGAATTATAGTATAGATATATATAGATAGTATTTAGTATAGTTGCATGCATGTAGATAGATGCATAGAATAAATTGCTTGCCCTCCTTATGCTTCTCCTTTGATTGTGATTAGCATGAGGACATGCTTTTGTTTAAGTGTAGGAGAATTGATGAATCCATATTTTTCGGTATATTTTGGTTCGATTTGAGTGGATTTCATCATATAAACCCACATTTATTCATCTAAATAGCATGCTTTTGTGTTCTCTCCCTTAATTGTGCCTAAATGTGAAAACATGCTATGTTGTGCTTATTTTAATCACTTTTATCCCACTTTTATGCCATTCGATGCCATGACATGTTTGTTGAGTGATTTTAGGTCTAAGAGGCAATTTTGGCAAGGCAAAAATGGAAGGAAGCATGTACAAAGGGAGAAAGCATGAAGAAAACAAAGGAGAAACACACATTGGAGCGTGCATGCGCACAAACACCTGTGCGTACGCACAAAAGCCACAAAACCATGTGTGCGTACGCAGGACATTCTGTGCGTATGCACAAGAAGAAAATCAGCATGTGTGCGTACGCACACACCTGTGTGTACGCACACGTCCTAGCGCGTGACTCATTTATTACAAATCGCTAAGGGCAATTTTTGGGCCTCCAAGGCCCAATTTTGGGACTTTCTGAAGCTGATTGATTGCAATATGAAGGAAGGCCTCACTCCATGTGAAGGGGGGAGAGGGGGAAATTAGGGTTAGTTTAGCATTACGTAGATTGTTTTCTAGAGATCGAAGCTCCCCCTCTCTCTCTAGAATTAGGGTTTTTAGCTTAGTTTCCTTTTAATTTTAGCACTTTAATTCTTACTTTAGTGTAGTTTCATTTATGTTTCTATGCTTTCTTGTCTTTATCTTCTTCATCTCTTTTGTTATTTTCTCTTTTATGTCAATTTCCATGTTATGAACACTTTTGTTATTTTAATTCCAATTAATGCAAATTTATGTTTCCATGTCATTTGTTGCTTTCTTTGGTTGTTATTGTCATTTTCTTGCTTTTGGTATTTTAGATTTTATTTTTAATGCAATTTAATATTATTTTATTTTCATGCACACCAAGTGTTTGATAAAATGCTTGGCTTAGTTTCCACTTAGTTTTTCTACACTCTTGGCTTGGAATTGATGACTTTGGTGATCCTTGAGTCATTGATGTCCATTCTTGTTTGATACATTAGAGTAGTTAGTTGATTTGGTCTCCCTTGACTCTATGTGACCCATTAGTGTTGACATAGGACTTATGGATTGAAATCAACTATGCCTATTTGACTTATCTTCGATGTAAGGTTAACTAAGTAGGATTAACTCTTCATAATCATCATGTGTTTGTGGTCAATGGCTAGGATAGGTAACCTTAGCTCTCAATTACTTGTCAAGAGGTTTTCTTGCATTTGAAGTTTCCTTTCCTTGTATTTTGTTGCTTTGGACTTTTATTACTTTGATGTTTAATTTCTTGCATGTTTAGTTTTCACACTCTTAGTTGAGAAATTGGGTGTTTGGGTAGAATTGAGTTGTGGATGTCCATTCCGCATTGTGTGAGAATGGTTAATTGGTTTGGTTTCCATTGACGCTAGTCTTTCACTAAGTAATTAGTGAGTTGACTAGGACTTATGGATTGAGATCAATTACCCCCTTTTAACTAATTCTCAAGTAGGATTGACTAATTGGGATTAATTCCACATAATTGCCATGTTTGAGGTCCATAACTAGAATAGGAAACCTAGATTACCCACTTCTTGCTAAGAGCTCTTTTTACTATTTGATTTCTATTTGCATTGCCTTTAATTGCCCTCCTCTAATTTCTTGCATGCTTGCTTCATTTTTTGTTATTTACATTCCTTGCTTTTCTTTCCTTCTTTCTCAATTCCCCATGCTCTCTCATAGCCAACAATAATGACATTTCATTGCAAATCCTAGGGAAGACGATCGAGAGCTAAATACTCTCGGTTTTAATAATTGTTTAGTATTGTGATATCCTTTGGATTGACATTTGATTTGGGAATTAATTTTTGATTTAGACTATACTCTCAATGATGGAATTTTATATTTTGAAACTCTAGATCAACAATAAATTCTCATTGTCAAAATTTGGCGCCGTTGCCGGGGAGTTGCACTGGTGTGATGTTATTGGTTATTGTAAATATGTTAATATGTAAATAGCTTACTTTTTTATTATCTTTTGTTTTGTTGATGGTTAGAATTGAGATCCCGGAGGACATTGGACATTCTAGCATTGGTGGGAAAGTTAAGCACAAGCCACCATAGTAAAGGCTCTCCCAATTGTCTAATTTAAAGAAATTAAATAAAAGCGCTTGCAACCGGAGCCCCCGGAGCCCAGCAGCTGAAGGAGGAGCCTCGCAGTCCTTAACCCTCGGATCATGTGCATGCACGGAGGACCGTGCATTATTTAAGTGTGGGGGAGGATCGCTAACTTTAAAGGGGGTAAAATTTCTTTTCTTAGACACTTTGCAATAATCTTTTTGCTCTTTTTCTTCAATTTTGCAATTTTTATTCTTGTTTGTATATTTTGTTTGGTTGGGTTTTTTTGTATATATCTCTTTAATGCTTATAGTTATATGATAGTAAATACTTGCATGTTAGATTGAATAAGTTTGGTTGAAACAACAAAGAATTTTTAAGAAATCCCTTTTAGGGCGTTCCATTGATTAGATTTGAAAAATTGTTTTTGAACTTATAGGAAGTATTTTTAAGTAACATAGAAAATAGCTTGAACAAAATACCTAGTGATATTTGAGCTTTAATGGATGGTTGTACATTTTCAACCACAATTTTTGTTCTTGTGCGATAAACTCCTTTTATGATTGTGATCATTGATTTGCTTTAGTCTATATGTCCTATATTTGTTGTTTTGAATGCATTTAGTATGATTGCGGCCATTTTTGAATTTGAACTCACTTAACCCATATGGCCAAGCCTTACATCTACCTTTATGAATCACTTTTTGAGCCTTTAATTCCTCTTTGTTCTAATTTTAAGCATATCCTTTGCCCTAAGCGAAAAACCATTAATGTCCATATATTGTATCTTTGATTAGCTTGGGTTTGAGTGTGTGTGTTAATCGAGTGTGGGGGAATTTGTGGGAAATATGGGTAGTTAGTGCTTTGGGTGTTTATTGAGAATATTTGGAAAAGTGAAAAAACACTCATGCATTTATTACTTGGAACATATGCATCTCTCTTTAATTATAAATAAAAGAGAAATTTTGGTGTATATATATAAAAAAAGAAGAAATGATAATAAGAATGTAAATAAGAGATGCATATTTGGTTGAATTAAAAAGAGAATGCATGAGTGAATGTGAGAAAGAGGATAAATGGGTAGTTAGGTTGTTTTGTTATGCATATAGGATAATATAGGATTTGGTGGGATACTTGAGCTAATCAAACATCCAATCTATTAGCCCACTTAATCATATTAATCCTACCCTTACCTAAGCCCCATTACAACCCGCAAAAGTCCTCATGATATTTGTATTCATTCATCAAATATTAGTTGATTGTTAGATGACTTGCAAATCTTTGAGAAACATGATAAAAGGGGGATTGAGTTATTAAACCCTACACATTGAGTGATTATAGTATAAACACATCCAGTGAGGGGTTCGATCACTCAATTCTATGTTCCCATTGCTTATCTTGTATCTTCTTGCAAGTTGTTGAAATGAATTTGAAAATTTCAAATCAAATCTTTGAACTTTGATCGTATTGCATTGATTTCTTGGCTTGGCCCTAAGTTCTACTTTGGATTGATTGGAATTCTCTTGTTTGTTTTTGCCAAACTTAATACGAATTATAGTGTAGATATAGATAGATAGTATTTAGTATAGTTGCATGCATGTAGATAGATGCATAGAATAAATTGCTTGCCCTCCTTATTTTTCTCCTTTAATTGTGATTAGCATGAGGACATGCTATTGCTTAAGTGTGAGGGAATTGATGAGTCCATATTTTCCGGTATATTTTGGTTCAATTTGAGTGGATTTTATCTCATAAACCCACATTTATTCATCCAAATAGCATGCTTTTGTGTTTTCTTCCTTAATTGTGCCTAAATGTGAAAACATGTTATTTTGTACTTATTTTAATCACTTTTATCCCATTTTTATGCCATTCGATGCCATGACATGTTTGTTGAGTGATTTTCGGTCTAAGAGGCACATTTGGCAAGGCAAAAGTGGAAGGAAGCATGTACAAAGGGAGAAAGCATGAGGAAAACAAAGGAGAAGCACACATTGGAGTGTGCATGCGCACAAACACCTGTGCGTACGCACAAAAGCCACAAAATCATGTGTGCGTATGCACGATATTCTGTGCGTACGCACAAGAAGAAAATCAGCATGTGTGCGTACGCACACACTATGCATACGCACAAGTCCCAACGCATGACTCATTTATTGCAAATCGTTGGGGGGCGATTTTTAGGCCTCCAGGGCCCAATTTTAGGACTTTCTGAAGCTGATTGAGTGCTTGATAAACCCATATTTTATGATGTATTTTGTGCTTAATTTAAGTGATTTATTCAACCCTTCACCCACTTATTCATGTAAATTTCATGGTTTTACTTTTCCTTTCTTATTGTGTGATATATGTGAAAAACATGTTTCCTATGCTTTAAAAATATTAATTTTAATCTCCCTTTGTTACCATTCGATGCCGTGATTTGTGTGTTAAGTATTTTCAGGTCTCATAGGGCAGGAATGGGTTTGAGGACAGAAAGGAAACATACAAAAATAGAAGGAAAGCACAAAAATGGAGTTTTGAAGAAAAGGTATTGACGCGAACGCATGGACGACGTAGACGTGCGCCTTGAGCAGAATGCAAATGACGCGTACGCGTGACAAGGAAAACTCCCAGATGACGCGAACGCGTGACAGACGCCACGTACCAGAATCTACAGAAAACGCCTCCAGCGATTTCTTGACCCTTTTTCGGCCCAATTCTGCATCCAGAAACACAGAATATAAGCCAGAGAATGGAAGAATCAAAGAAGAACTCACCATACATTCATAATACATAATTTTTAGGATTTAGATGTAGTTTTTAGAGGGAAAAGTTCTCTCCTCTCTCTTAGGTTTTAGGATTAGGATTCCTCTTAAAGGATTTAGGATTTCAACTTCTTCTCAGGTTCAATATTCCTGTTATATTTTTATTTATTCTAATGCTTTTATTCATATCTGACTTATGTTACAAGTTTGGCTTATGAACTCTTTATGTTTAGATTGATTTTCTTTTATTAATGCAATTGAGGCATTTTAGATTTATGATTTTTATTTTGCTTTTTATATTCTTGGCTTTAATTGATTAATTGGAGACTCTTGAGTTATCAAACTCATCGTGATTGATAATTGTTATTTTTGCTAATTGATTTGAATTCCAATAACTCTAGTCTTTCCTTAGGAATTGACTAGGACCTGAGGATCAAATTGATTAGTCCACTTGACCTTCCTTTGTTTAGTAAAGGTTAACTCAGTGGGATTAAAAACCCAATTCTCATCACCATTGATAAGGATAACTAGGATAGGAATTCCAGTTCTCGTACCTTGCCAAGAGTTTTATTAATCATTAATTTATTTTTCTTGTCAATTAAATTGCTTGTTCAAACCTTTTAAAAACCCAAAAATTCTACCTTTTCCATAGCTAATAATAAGTCATACTTCCCTGCAATTCCTTGAGAAGACGACCCGAGGTTTAAATACTTCGATTATCAATTTATTTAGGGGTTTGTTACTTGTGACAACCAAAACTTTTGTACGAAAGGAATTCTTGTCGGTCTAGAAGCTATACTTACAACGCAATTATATTTGTGAATTTCTTTACCGATAGAAAATTCGATCGTCAAAAATGGCGCCGTTGCCGGGGAATTGCAAACGTGTGCCTTATTATTGGTTATTGTAAATATTTTCTTTTGCTTGTTTATTTATTTTTATTTTTAACTCTTTCTAACTACTATGAGTTCTCACCCCCTGATGCACGAAAAACTTGTCTCATAACAAATTTCCTTCGGCAAGTGTACCAAATTTGTTGTCAAGTAAAAACTCACAATAGAGTGAGGTCGAATCCCACAGGGATTGATTGATCAAGCAACTTTAATTAGAGGAATGTTCTAGTTGAGCGAATCTAGAATTTGAGTTGAGAATTGCAGAAAATAAAATGGCGGGAAGGTAAATGACAGAAGAAGTAAAATGCTAGAATTAAAGAACTGAAAATAAATGACTGAAAGTAAATTGCAGAATCTTAAATGGGAGGTAATTGCTCATAAAAGTAAATGACAGAAATTAAAGAGAAAGGGGTAAGATCAGAAATGGGGAGTTCATTGGGCTCAGGAGATGTTGCATTCTCCGGATCAATTTCATTTTCATCTCTTCCTTAATCAATGCACTCGTTGATCTCCTTGGCAATCTTAAGTGATCGAATTACAATTCCTTGTAATTCAATCTCTCAAATCTTGATCAATAGCCAATTCCTTGGTCAATTGCTCATGAGAAGAGATGAAGTATGGTCACTGATTATACCACATGCATTTCCCAAATCAAGTGTTGAGAGGATTATAGTCACATATCCATCCAAACCCAATTTGGTCCAGCATGAGAAAGCATTTCTAGCATGATCTCTTCATTCCTCTTTCAAGGTTCAGAAGAGATCCAAGTTTGAATAGCTTCTTTTCCAAGATAACTACCCAATTGGATGAAGATCGAAAGCTTTCAAGTAAAATCAAGAGAAAAGATAGAAGAAGAATAATGAAAACCAGTATTGATCCATCAAATTACAACAGAGCTCCCTAACCCAATGAAAGGGGTTTAGTTGTTCATAGCTCTGGAAAATGAAAACAAAGATGGAGAATACATGATGAAACTAGAAGTGTAGAGAAAGTAAAATACAGAGGGTAGTTCTATACCAAGAGGCTCCCTATATTTTCCAACTCCCAATTTAATTCAAAGCTACTCCTATATATACTACTCTTCTGTTCTTCTAGTTGGCTCTTCAAGTCTTGGGTATGGGCCTTTGGATCTTGAGTTTTGAAGCAGTTATCTTCTTCATTGGGCTTGGCTTTACTTGCAGAGAGAAAGTGTGAAGTGGGCAGAGACTTTAGCTCAGGACGTTAGTGGTGTTAACGTTTAGTGAAAATATGGGTTCGAGAACGTTAGTGACACTTACCATTGTCACTAACGTTCCAATGTGCCCCTATTTCTCACGTTAGAGTCCACGTTAACTAGGTTAACGTGGCTTCTAACGTGGCCATGCTAGCCATCTCCGACGTTAATGACAAAGTTGAGTGTCACTAACGTTGGCGATCGCCTCCCTTCTTCACGTTAACTTCCACGTTAACTAAGTTAACGTGAACTCTAACGTGGAAGAAAGGAAATGGAGCCAACGTTAGTGACATCCAACATTGTCCCTAACGTTGGAATGAGCCCACACAAGCCACTATGAGCCACGTTAACTCTCACGTTAACTTATTTAACGTGGAAGCTAACGTGGATAAGTGAATGATGAGCCAACGTTAGTGACATCCAACATTGTCACTAACGTTGGCTCATCATTCACTTATCCACGTTAGCTTCCACGTTAACTAGGTTAACGTGGGAGTTAACGTGGCTTATTGTGACTTGGCCAACGTTAGTGATAAAGTTGAATGTCACTAACGTTGGCTTCCCCTTTACTTCTTAACGTTAGAGGCCATGTTAACTAAGTTAACGTGGCTCTTAACGTGGCCACTTATGAGCTTGGTCAAACGTTAGTGATAATGTTAAGTGTCACTAACGTTGGCTCCATTTCCTTTCTTCCACGTTAGAGTTCACGTTAACTTAGTTAACGTGACTCTTAACGTGGGCAATGATGGCTTTGAGAGCGTTATTGGCAATTACTTTTCTCATTAACTTTGCAAGTTACTCCCATTCCACGTTAGTGTTAACGTTAGTGTAACTAACGTAGCCACTAATGTGGTTCTTCTTTGCTTTCTTTGTCCTGAAATCAAGCAATAAAGTGCATCAAAGTTCTAGTCCAAGTCATGGGAAATGCAACATCCAATTTGTCATTAAATTCATGCAAAATTCTCATGAAATCATGTAAAGTGCACAATGTATGCTTGAATCAAGATGTAAGTGAATATCTACCCAAAACTAGCTTATTTCCTAAGAAAATGTATGAAACTACCCTAAAAACAGTAAAGAAAAGGTCAGTGAAACTGGCCAAAATGCCCTGGCATCACCCCCGTCGCTTTGAGTTTGGTTCTAATATTGTTGAAAGGAATGGAGGCTATAACAGGAACATGCATCAAGGTCAAAACAATCAAAGATGGACGGAGCCACGAGGATCTGATCAACCCTTTAGGCAACAACATCTTCCACAGTACCACAGACGAAGACCATTTTACAATGCATGCCAAGGCAATAGATATGGTGGATCCCCTTGTAGTTACCAACAAACCCCACCTTGTGCTTATAGACCATCCTCTCAACATAGCTTTGAACCACCACACTCACAAGCTCCTTTTCACCATTCACCACCGTATGATCCTTATTCACCCCAAATCCAATCCAATCCAATTACTCCCAAGAACCACCACTCTCATATGCACCTTGTCCATATTCATCGACCCACGAATCACAGGCTCGCTTCGACGAAACAGTAGATCAATTTCATGCAACCCTTCATCAACTGGAGCAAGTAATAAATCAATTATCTTCCAGACGTTCAGACACTCAAGGAATCCCCATGACTTCATGTGGAGAATCTAATGAAGAACGTAGCCTGAAGGAGACACTGAAAACTCCAGTGGACAGTAAGGAGCATGACTTTGTTCTGGAACAATTGGAGGAAGCCCAAATTATCCAAGAAGAAGAAGAGTTCATTGAAGACTTAAGAGTCGCTGGACCTCCTTGGAAACCCAGAGTTGTGGAGAATTCCATCAAGGACATTACAATGAGTGCTAAGGAGGATAGTGCACAACCCCCAAAGCAGGTATTTTATGAAGAACTGGACGGAGTAACCCAAGATGCAAGTTTCCTTGATGATGATAATCACAAGTCAAGTTCTCTTAGTAATGAACTTGCATCCGCAAGTGAATTCTTTGAGATAGAAGGATCTTCCCCAAGTAAATACGAAGATGATGCTGAGGTAGATTTTTCTCAACCTCCAACTTATGACTTGAGTGATGTTGAGGAAGAAATCGAGGGCTTTGATCAAGACATGGGTGAAATTGAAGAAGTTTGCAAAGAAGTGGAGGAATTCACAGAAGAACACAAGGGATTAGAGCTTGCAGAACCACTGGAAACACCTATCCCAAGGCCATTGCCGCCCAATACAAACTTCAAGTGGGTAAAATCCTTAGCTTTTATCTTTACTTTTTCACTTGAATATGGCTTGCTTGAAACAGATGTCCAGCTTAGAGCTCTTTGTGGCTTTAAGAGTAAAAGGGAATTGACTCGCACTCAAAGCTGGTATGCGAGATTCAATGAGGTTTCACACTTCAATTTGAGGTGCAAGGATTGGTGTCAAGCTCAATTGAAAGGATCTCGGAAGCTGTTTGGTCGCTGCAGTGAGAATTCAAATTGCTCACCACCCAGCTGGAAAAATGCAGATCAAGACAAGGACGGGTGTAAAAGCAAAGTTTGGGATCCTGGAGTCTGTTCTGACATTCAGCACACTGGAAGCCTGAGAACCTATTTGAAACTGCTCAAGGGCTTTACGTGTCTTGTTTGGGACCCCGAAGGCTGTTGGCATTCCAAACATTGGTGGAGATTTTTGGATGAATACAAACACAAGCCACCATAACAGGAAGCTCATCAAATGTCCAACTTAAGGATTTTAACTAAAAGTGCTAGGTGGGAGACAACCCACCATGGTATGATCGTTCCTTTTCTATTTTAGTCTGTTTTTGAATTTTGATTGAACCTGGAATTTTGCATAACGTTCATTGCATTCTGCATACTGCATTAAAAAAAATCACCCCACGCGAGCGCGCAGGCCGCGCGTGGGTGTGGAATGGAAATCAGTGTAAAGATCCAACGCCCAGAAAGTTGGGCTGGAATCGTGCGGCTGGTGTACGTTTAGTACAAAACGGCCCACAACGCGAACGTGTCATGCGCACAACTCTCACGCGTGGGTGACGCATCCGCGTCGCGTGGATATTATGGCCCCCTAAATGGAAACAGAGAGTTGCACCTAAACGACGCTGGAACTGTGCGTCTAGCACAATTCACAGTGACGCATTCGTGTGCCTTACGCATCTGCGTCACTCATCTTTTACCCAACTTATGCGATCGTGTCAATCCCGCGACCGCATCATACCCCTTTTTGCCCTAATCACGCGATCGCGTGCTCTACGCGTTCGCGTGGATTTGAATCCACTAAACCCAAATCACGCGAACCCTAACCCCATCGTGTCCCAAAATCCCCCTTCCTTCTTCCTCTGCACCCCTCCTCTGCAATCAACCTCTACCAACCAGACACCACCACCGCCGCGCCCACCACCCCCGACTACCCAGACCACCCAGCGACACCCCCCTCTCTTCTTTCTCCCCTTCTTCTCTTCCCTCACGTCCCTTCCTTCTCTTCCACTCCCCTCCGCCACTG
>NC_029792.2:95887015-95904070 GCF_000816755.2 Arachis ipaensis | reverse complement strand
CGCCACTGCCTTCCACCGTGGCTAACCTCAGACTGCCGCCTCCCACCACCGCCGGCCACCACCACAACCCCCGACCCAATCTTCTTCCTCACCCCTCCCTTAACCCTAACCCGACACCACCAACAACCCTAAGCCGCCACCTTTGACAACCGCCGCAACGCCCCAACGCCACCACATTACCACCGTCATCACCACCTCATTACCACCTTCTCTCTCTGCCCATACCTCTGTTCATACACACATCAGGTTCCGCCGAACACCGATTTCTCCATCATTAGTAGTTAGTTGCATATTTTTTTTCATATTCTGTTCAAAATTAGGATAGTTAGAGATGCATGATTGTAGTGGATTTTAGGTGGTTAGGTAGCTAGGATGTGGTTAGTGGATTTAGTCCTGATAATTGCCCCGTTCTTGCTACATGTTTTTATCTGATTGGCAATTCTGAATTGGCTGTGATGATGTCCTATTCATATGATGCTCTTTCATGTTTGATGCTGCTGTTATACCATGTTAATCTTTTCAGCACTAATTAATTTCATCTGAACTGATTTTTCCTGTTGTTTATCACCCGGGAACATCCAATTTTAGTCGAAATGCTGCCCACTTTTCTGCAAATTGTTTTATTCTACCTCATTCATGTATTGAGTTTAGAAATTCTGTATTTTGCATTACTTGGCTACAACCAAATCAATTCATGAATGCATGGGCTAGCATTGTCATTCTTTATGGTTCCCTGAGTTTCTAATTGCTTATTGATGATTTCATTCTCATTTTACACTTCCTTCATCTATATGAATTATCATCAATAACTTGCAATCCTTGATTGAATATGAGTTGCTTATTCTTCAAGTTTGTGCCATTCTTGTTAACTAAGAAATCATTCTCATGCCACTTACTTTAACTCCTCCTTTTTCACTCCTAACCATTTTCACTTTCAAACTTTTCTTTTCGGTTTTTAACTAACTACTTTAACTTTCTAACTCAAGGCATGATTACTGTTTTTCCTAATTAACATGAATTCCACTTATAATATATTTTGGATTGTGATTTTTCATCTCAGATTTTTAACTCAAATACAGTCCAAAATGTACATATATTTAACTCATCTCATAATTCTATTGCTCGTTTGCCTTTATGCTTACATTGATAAATCCTATTTGCCTACTTGTTTTCCTGCTTTAGTTCTTCAATTATATCCTACTATTTCTGCTATTCAGGATGTCTGATCCCAAACACAAGGGAAAAGGCAAAGAAACTACTGGCAAACGAAAGAGAGGAGAATCCTCCATCACTATTTTGGATATCCTTCACGATGATTCCTGGCGGGAAAAGAACTTTACCTCGCAGGAAACGGCTGACCAGCTCCTCACCGCCACAGATCAAGTCAAATTTGCAAACAAATACTGTGAGCTAAAGTATCCAGTGTTTGCCACTTCCAGGAACCTGTACCTGGAAAGAACTCTAAAAATTCCAGAAGAACTACAGCAGTACACCTCCGAACAGATAAAACAGAGAGGCTGGTTCTTCTTGGAACGAAACTTGACAGAGGTCAATGCTTCCTGGGTCAGAGAATTTTACTGTAACTATTTCAAGACTTCCCTGGATGCAGTGCACCTCAGAGGAAAATGGATTTTAGTCACTGAGGAAGCTATTGAGGATATCCTCCAGCTTTAGCCTAAGTCAGATCAGCCTGACGGTTACCAAAAGGCTGAAGAGGATATGAGATACATGAGATTTAACTGGGACGCAGTCAAGCAACGAATCACTATTGATCCTACTGCCCCGTGGGTCATGGGACAGAATACAGTGATGCCTAAGGAAATCAAGCTGATGTATTTGAATGATGAGGCTCGGCTTTGGCAGCAGATCCTGAGTAACTATGTGATGCCGAGCACTCATGAGACTGAGGTGCCCGCTGCTATGATCACCCTCATCTGGTGTGTGATGGAGGGTAAGGACCTGTATCTTCCACGTTTCATCAGGTATTATATGGCCAGGGTCCATGTCAGAGGCACTCTCCCTTTCCCTTATCTGATCACCCAGCTCAGCCGTCGAGCTGACGTGCCTTGGGAGCTTGCTGACGAGAAGCCAACTGCTGCAGACTGCAAGAAGATTATCCCTCACAGCAGGAAATTTCAGGCTTTAGGCTACAGACCCCATTCCTCACCGCTTCTGCTGAGGCAGCCACACCTTCTGCTGCCCCTTCTTCATCCACTGCTGCACCAGCTACCACCACTGCACCTCCACCTGCCTCAGAGCCCATTTACCACCTCGTGCACCGCCTATTTCAACAGCTAGACCAGATGGAGCGCCACAACCAGTGGCGATATGAGAGATCTGAGTGTCGCAACAAACGACGCAATGAGCATTTAAAGTTGATGCTCCGCACTGGTCACCATGACATTCCCTCTGAGCCTGACACACCACCAGAGCCATCTGAGGAGGAGGCGGACGAGCATGAGGAGGAGACACATGCACAGAGAGAGGCTGAGCAGGCAGGACCAGAGCAGGCTGCGCCATGTCTTGTGGAGCCACAGCAGATACAGCCTGCAGACCCAAAGATCCCTCTACAGTCAGAGCCTCCACTGCAGCAGACAGATCCTCTAACACTCACAGAGACTGCAGACCCTCAGGCCACCACAGAGACTCCAGCAGCTCATCCTTCCTGAGATGACACTTCTTCACACCCAACTTGAGTGAGCATCGAGGACGATGCTATTATTTAAGTGTGGGGAGGTCGCCATCTCTGGCGAATCTTTTTGGTGAACCACTTTTCAGACTCTTTTTATCCTATCTTGTTTATTTTTCTGTATTTTTATTTTTATCTTTCAGTACTTGCACATTGTTCTTTTGCTGTATTTTTACTTTTTTTCCGCATTTTGCACTTTAGTTTATATCTTAGATATTTAGTTTAGTTTGCAATTCTAAACTTATTAGTTATAGAATATGTGGATTAATTAGTATAGTTTACCCTTTTAGCATATAATAGTTTGATTTAATTGAAAATAAAAGGAGTAAACTAGAGACTTTAACAAAATCAAAACATCCACACACATTGTATATATATAGCATTACATGTTAGTTAATTTATACAACATTTTTCAAGGAAAAATACTAAGATTTTAAGGGCAACCCTAAGATTCACATTGAGCATAATGGGAACTCTTGATTTCTACTTGCATGACATATATAACTGAAATATGATTTTTGAGCCAATGAACACACAACCTGTGAGTTTTTGAGCTTAATTGTATGGTTACATTGTCTAACAATAATTATTTCATTCTTGTGTGTTCGCCCTTCTTTTTTATTCTGGTGATCTTCACTTTGTTTCAATCTATATGTCCAATATAGAATATAGATACATACCAAGAGATGATTGAGGCCATTATTTAAATTGCTCACTTATCCCAAATAAGCTTACCTTTTACATCACCCTTGCTAGCCCCCTTGAGCCTTTTTAATCCCCTCTTGTTCTATAACCACATTCCTAGCCTTAAGCAAAAAAATAAATAAAAAAATCCCAAGTTAAATCCTTGGTTAGCTTAAGATAGAAATTGTGATGCACACTAAGTGTGGGGAAACATGGGAACATGGGTTGATAGGAAAAGATTAATTCAATAAAATAATAAAGATTTTGGGATCATGCTCATGTGAAACAAATTTAAATTAAAAACACCATGTGCATTGATATATGTCCTGTTTATGTTTCAGATTAAAAAAAAAGTAAATAAGGGGACAAAATTACCTCAATAATAAGCTTAGCGAAGAAATCAATGCACATAAGGTTAAAAATCAAAGTAAAGTTAGTACATGAGCATGTAATACAAAAGTGAAAAAGTTTTGGGTAGCTAGGTAAAGCGTTTTAAATTATATAAAGTATGTATATGTTAGGTGAGATCTTAGACTAATCAAGGATTCACTTTGTTAGCTCACTTAGCCTTATATATACCCTTACCCTTACCTTAGCCCCATTACAACCTTGAGAAAGACCTCATGATTTTTGTATGTCTATATTCAATATTTGTTGATTGGTTAGATGAAGAACAAAGTTTTAGAAAGCAAGAATAGAAAAGAATAGAGTGATTAACCCAATAAACACTGAGTGACTAGAGAGTAAACACAAAATCCAGTGAGGGTTCAATAGCTCATCACCATATATCTCTGCTTAATTATTTAAATTGTCTTGCAAGTTTCTGAATTATGTTTACCCAACTCAATTGCGAAAGTGCTTTAACATGATTTAGGTTTGGCTATACGTATATGATTCCTTAAAAATATGAATCAAATTAACCACATGTAAGCTCTATATATATAGGTGGATAATAATTAAAATTGCATGATTCAAGTAGGTAGTTTGCATTTAGAATAGATTGCATTGCATGAAATTCCACCATTCTAACTTTACCCTTTTTCTTGGATTTAGCATGAGGACATGCTATTGTTTAAGTGTGGGGAGGTTGATAAACCCATATTTTATGATGTATTTTGTGCTTAATTTAAGTGATTTATTCAACCCTTCACCCACTTATTCATGTAAACTGCATGGTTTTACTTTTCCTTTCTTATTGTGTGATATATGTGAAAAACATGTTTCCTATGCTTTAAAAATATTAATTTTAATTACCCTTTATTAACATTCGATGCCGTGATTTGTGTGTTAAGTATTTTTAGGTCTCATAGGGCAGGAATGGCTTAGAGGACAGAAAGGAAACATACAAAAATGGAAGGAAAGCACAAAAATGGAGTTTTGAAGAAAAGACAGTGACGCGAACGCATGGACGACGCGGACGCGCGCCTTGAGCAGAACGCAAATTACGCGTACGCGTGACCGACGCATACGCGTGACAAGGAAAACTCCCAGATGACGCGAACGCGTGACCCACACGAACGCGTGACAGACGCCACGTACCAGAATCTGCAGAAAACGCCTCCAGTGATTTCTGGACCCTTTTTCGGCCCAATTTTGAATCCAGAAACACAGAATATAAGCCAGAGAATGGAAGAATCAAACAAGAACTCACCATACATTCATAATACATAATATTTTGGATTTAGATATAGTTTTTAGAGGGAAAGATTCTTTCATCTCTCTTAGGTTTTAGGATTAGGATTCCTCTTAAAGGATTTAGGATTTCAACTTCTTCTCAGGTTCAATATTCCTTTTATATTTTTATTTATTCTAATGCTTTTATTCGTATCTGACTTATGTTACAAATTTGGCTTATGAACTCTTTATGTTTAGATTGATTTTCTTTTATTAATGCAATTGAGGTATTTCAGATTTATGATTTTTATTTAGCTTTTTATATTCTTGGATTAATTGGAGACTCTTAAGTTATCAAACTCATCGTGATTGATAATTGTTATTTTTGCTAATTGATTTGAATTCCAATAACTCTAGTCTTTCCTTAGGAATTGATTAGGACCTAAGGATTAAATTGATTAGTCCACTTGACCTTCCTTTGTTTAGTAAAGGTTAACTCAATGGGATTAAAAACCCAATTCTCATCACCATTGATAAGGATAACTAGGATAGGAATTCCAGTTCTCGTACCTTGCCAAGAGTTTTATTAATCATTAATTTATTTTTCTTGTCAATTAAATTGCTTGTTCAAACCTTTTAAAAACCCAAAAATTCTACCTTTTCCATAGCTAATAATAAGTCATACTTCCCTGCAATTCCTTGAGAAGACAACCCGAGGTTTAAATACTTCGGTTATCATTTATCAATTTATTTAGGGGTTAGTTACTTGTGACAACCAAAACTTTTGTACGAAAGGAATTCTTGTCAGTCTAGAAGCTATACTTACAACGCAATTATATTTGTGAATTTCTTTACCGATAGAAAATCCGATCGTTAAAATGGCGCCGTTGCAGCACTTTAATTCTTACTTTAGTGTAGTTGCATTTATGTTTCTATGCTTTCTTGTCTTTATCATCTTCATCTCTTTTGTTATGTTCTCTTTTATGTCAATTTCCATGTTATGAACACTTTTGTTATTTTAATTCCAATTAATGCAAATTTATGATTCCATGTCATTTGTTGCTTTCTTTGGTTGTTATTGTCATTTTCTTGATTTTGGTATTTTAGATTTTATTTTTAATACAATTTAATATTATTTTATTTTCATGCACACCAAGTGTTTGATAAAATGCTTGGCTTAGTTTTCACTTAGTTTTTCTACACTCTTGGCTTGGAATTGATGACTTTGGTGATCCTTAAGTCATTGATGATACATTAGAGTAGTTAGTTGATTTGGTCTCCCTTGACTCTACGTGACCCATTAGTGTTGACATAGGACTTATGGATTGAAATCAGCTATGCCTATTTGACTTATCTTCGATGTAAGGATAAGTAAGTAGGATTAACTCTTCATAATCATCATGTGTTTGTGGTCAATGGCTAGGATAGGTAACCTTAGCTCTCAATTACTTGCCAAGAGGTTTTCTTGCATTTGAAGTTTCCTTTCCTTGTATTTTGTTGCTTTTGACTTTTATTCCTTTGATGTTTAATTTCTTGCATGTTTAGTTTTCATACTCTTGGTTGAGAAATTGGGTGTTTGGGTAGAATTGAGTTGTGGTTGTCCATTCTGTATTGTGTGAGAATGGTTAATTGGTTTGGTTTCCATTGACGCTAGTCTTTTACTAAGTAATTAGTGAGTTGACTAGGACTTATGGATTGAGATCAATTACCCCTTTTTAACTAATTCTCAAGTAGGATTGACTAATTGGGATTAATTCCACATAATTTTCATGTTTGTGGTCTATAACTAGGATAGGAAACCTAGATTACCCACTTCTTGCCAAGAGCTCGTTTTACTATTTAATTTTTATTTGCATTGCCTTTAATTGCCCTCCTCTAATTTCTTGCATGCTTGCTTCATTTCTTTCTATTTACATTCCTTGCTTCTCTTGCCTTCTTTCTCAATTCCCCATGCTCTCTCATAGCCAACAATAATGACATTTCATTGCAACTCCTAGGGAAGACGACCCGGGAGCTAAATACTCTCGGTTATAATAATTATTTAGTATTGTGATATCCTTTGGATTGACATTTGATTTAGGAATTAATTGATGATTTAGACTATACTTTCAACGATGGAATTTTATATTTTGAAATTCTAGATCAACAATAAATTCTCATTATCAAAATTTGGTGTCGTTGCTGGGGATTTGCAATGGTGTGATGTTATTGGTTATTGAAAATATGTTAATATATAAATAGCTTACTTTTTGATTATCTTTTGTTTTGTTGATGGTTAGAATTGGGATCCCGAAGGACATTGGACATTCTAGCATTGGTGGAAAAGTTAAGCACAAGCCACCATAGTAAAGGCTCTCCTAATTGTCTAACTTAAAGAAATTAAATAAAAGTGCTTGCAACCGGATCCCCCGGAGCTCACCAGCTGAAGGAGGAGCCTCGAAGTCCTTCACCCTCGGATCATGTGCATGCACGGAGAACCGTGTATTATTTAAGTGTGGGGGAGGATCGCTAACTTCAAGGGAGTAAAATTTCTTTTCTTAGACACTTTGCAATACTCTTTTTGCTCTTTTTCTTCAATTTTTTCAATTTTTATTCTTGTTTGCATATTTTGTTCTGTTGGGTTTGTTTGTATATATCTCTTTAATGCTTATAGTTATATGATAGTAAATACTTGCATGTTAGATTGAATAAGATTGGTTGAAACAAAAAAGAATATTTAAGAAATTCCTTTTAGGGCATTCCATTGATTAGATTTAAAAAATTGTTTTTGAACTTGCAGGAAGTACTTTTAAGGAATATAGAAAATAGCTTGAACAAAATACCTAGTGAGATTTGAGTTTTAATGGATGGTTGCACATTTTCAACCACAATTTTTGTTCTTGTGTGATAAACTCCTTTTATGATTGTGATCTTTGATTTGCTTTAGTCTATATGTCCTATATTTGTTGTTTTAAATGCATTTAGTATGATTGAGGCCATTTTTGAATTTGAACTCACTTAACCCATATGGCCAACCCTTACATCTACCTGTGTGAACCAATTTTTGATCCTTTAATTTCCCTTTGTTCTAATTTTAAGCATATCATTTGCCCTAAGTGAAAAACCATTAATGTCTATATATTATATCTTTGATTAGCTTGGGTTTGAGTGTGTATGTTAATCGAGTGTAGGGGAATTTGTGGGAAACATGGGTAGTTAGTGCTTTGGGTGTTCATTGAGAATATTTGGAAAAGTGAGAAAACACTCATGCATTCATTACTTGGAACATATGCATCTCTCTTTAATTATAAATAAAAGAGAAATTTTGGTGTATATATATAAAAAAAGAAGAAATGATAATAAGAATGTAAATAAGAGATGCATATGTGGTTGAATTAAAAAGAGAATGCATTAGTGAATGTGAGAAAGAGGATAAATGGGTAGTTAGGTTGTTTTGTTATGTATATAGGATAATATAGGATTAGGTGGGATACTTGAGCTAATCAAACATCCAATCTATTAGCCCACTTAACCAAATTAATCCTACCCTTACCTAAGCCCCATTACAACCCACAAAAGTCCTCATGATATTTGCATTCATTCATCAAATATTTGTTGATTGTTAGATGACTTGCAAATCTTTTAGAAACATGATAAAAGGGGGATTGAGTGATTAAACCCTACACATTGAGCGATTATAGTGTAAACACATCCAGTGAGGGGTTCAATCGCTCAATTCTATGTTCCCATTGTTTATCTTGTATCTTCTTGCAAGTTGTTGAAAGGAATTTGAAAATTTCACAAATCAAATCTTTGGACTTTGATCGTATTGCATTGATTTCTTGGCTTGGCCCTAAGTTCTACTTTGGATTGATTGGAATTCTCTTGTTTGTTTTTGCCAAACTCAATAGGAATTATAGTGTAGATATAGATAGATAGTATTTAGTATAGTTGCATGCATGTAGATAGATACATAGAATAAATTGCTTGCCCTCCTTATTCTCCTCCTTTGATTGTGATTAGCATGAGGACATGCTATTGTTTAAGTGTAGAGAAATTGATGAGTCCATATTTTCCGGTATATTTTGGTTCAATTTGAGCAGATTTCATCACATAAACACACATTTATTCATCCAAATAGCATGCTTTTGTATTTTCTTCCTTAATTGTGCCTAAATGTGAAAACATGTTATTTTGTACTTATTTTAATCACTTTTATCCTAATTCTATGCCATTCGATGCCATGACATGTTTGTTGAGTGATTTTAGGTCTAAGAGGCAAGTTTGGCAAGGCAAAAGTGGAAGGAAGCATGTACAAAGGGGGAAAGCATGAAGAAAACAAAGGAGAAGCACACATTGGAGTGTATATGCGCCCAAACACCTGTGCATCGCACAAAAGCCACAAAACCATGGGTGCGTACACACGACATTCTATTCGTACGCACAAGAAGAAAATTAGCATGTGTGCGTACGCACACACCTGTGTGTACGCACAAGTCCCAACGCGTGACTCATTTATGTAGGTTGTTTTCTAGAGATCGAAGCTCCCCCCTCTCTCTAGAATTAGGGTTTTTAGCTTAGTTTCCTTTTAATTTTTGCACTTTAATTCTTACTTTAGTGTAGTTGCATTTATGTTTCTATGCTTTCTTGTCTTTATCATCTTCATCTCTTTTGTTATGTTCTCTTTTATGTCAATTTCCATGTTATGAACACTTTTGTTATTTTAATTCCAATTAATGCAAATTTATGTTTCCATGTCATTTGTTGCTTTCTTTGGTTGTTATTGTAATTTTCTTGCTTTTGGTATTTTAGATTTATATTTTTAATGTAATTTAATATTATTTTATTTTCATGCACACCAAGTGTTTGATAAAATGCTTGGCTTAGTTTCCACTTAGTTTTTCTACACTCTTGGCTTGGAATTGATGACTTTGGTGATCCTTGAGTCATTGATGTCCATTCTTGTTTGATACATTAGAGTAGTTAGTTGATTTGGTCTCCCTTGACTCTACGTGACCCATTAGTGTTGACATAGGACTTATGGATTGAAATCAACTATGCCTATTTGACTTATCTTCGATGTAAGGTTAAGTAAGTAGGATTAACTCTTTATAATCATCATGTCTTTGTGGTCAATGGCTAGGATAGGTAACCTTAGCTCTCAATTACTTGCCAAGAGGTTTTCTTGCATTTAAAGTTTCCTTTCCTTGTATTTTGTTGCTTTTGACTTTTATTCCTTAGATGTTTAATTTCTTACATGTTTAGTTTTCACACTCTTAGTTGAGAAATTGGGTGTTTGGGTAGAATTGAGTGGTTGATGTCCATTCCGCATTGTTTGAGAATGGTTAATTGGTTTGGTTTCCATCGACGCTAGTCTTTCACTAAGTAATTAGTGAGTTGACTAGGACTTATGGATTGAGATCAATTACCCCCTTTTAACTAATTCTCAATTAGGATTGACTAATTGGGATTAATTCCACATAATTGCCATTTTTGTGGTCCATAACTAGGATAGGAAACCTAGATTACCCACTTCTTGCCAAGAGCTCTTTTTACTATCTGATTTCTATTTGCATTGCCTTTAATTGCCCTCCCCTAATTTCTTGCATGCGTGCTTCATTTCTTGCTATTTACATTCCTTGCTTCTCTTGCCTTCTTTCTCAATCCCCATACTCTCTCATAGCCAACAATAATGACATTTCATTGCAACTCCTAGGGAAGACGACCCAGGAGCTAAATACTGTCGGTTATAATAATTGTTTAGTATTGTGATATCCTTTGGATTGACATTTGATTTGGGAATTAACTGTTGATTTAGGATATACTTTCAATGATGGAATTTTATATTTTAAATTTCTAGATCAACAATAAATTCTCATTGTCAAAATTTGGCGTCGTTGCCGGGGAGTTGCAATGGTGTGATGTTATTGGTTATTGTAAATATGTTAATATGTAAATAGCTTACTTTTTGATTATCTTTTGTTTTGTTGATGGTTAGAATTGGGATCCCGGAGGACATTGGACATTCTAGCATTGGTGGAAAATTTAAGCACAAGCCACCATAACAAAGGCTCTCCCAATTGTCTAACTTAAAGAAATTAAATAAAAGCGCTTCCCACCGGAGCCCCCGGAGCCCACCAGCTGAAGAGGGAGCCTCACAGTCCTTCACCCTCGGATCATGTGCATGCACAGAGGACCGTGTATTATTTAAGTGTGGGGGAGGATCGCTAACTTCAAGGGGGATAAAAATTCTTTTCTTAGACACTTTGCAATACACTTTTTGCTCTTTTTCTTCAATTTTTGCAATTTTTATTCTTGTTTGTATATTTTGTTTGGTTGGGTTTGTTTGTATATATATCTTTAATGCTTATAGTTATATGATGGTAAATACTTGCATGTTAGATTGAATAAGTTTGGTTGAAACAACCAAGAATTTTTAAGAAATCCCTTTTAGGGCGTTCCATTGATTAGATTTGAAAAATTGTTTTTGAACTTGCAAGATGTATTTTTAAGGAACATAGAAAATATCTTAAACAAAATACCTAGTGAGATTTGAGCTTTAATGGATGGTTGAACATTTTCAACCATAATTTTTATTCTTGTGCAATAAACTCCTTTTATGATTGTGATCTTTGATTTGCTTTAGTCTATATGTCCTATATTTGTTGTTTTGAATGCATTTAGTATGATTGAGGCCATTTTTGAATTTGAACTCACTTAACTCATATGGCCAACCCTTACATCTACCTTTGTGAACCACTTTTTGAGCCTTTAATTCTCCTTTGTTCTAATTTTAAGCACATCATTTGCCCTAAGTAAAAAACCATTAATGTCCATATATTGTATCTTTGATTAGCTTGGGTTTGAGTGTGTGTGTTAATCGAGTGTGGGGGAATTTGTGGGAAACATGGGTAGTTAGTGCTTTGGGTGTTCATTGAGAATATTTGAAAAAGTGGGAAAACACTCATGCATTCATTACTTGGAACATATGCATCTCTCTTTAATTATAAATAAAAGAGAAATTTTGGTGTATGTATAAAAAAAGAAGAAATGAACATAAGAATGTAAATAAGAGATGCATATGTGGTTGAATTAAAAAGAGAATGCATGAGTGAATGTGAGAAAGAGGATAAATGGGTAGTTAGGTTGTTTTGTTATGTATATAGGATGATATAGGATTAGGTGGGATACTTGAGCTAACCATATTAATCCTACCCTTATCTAAGCCCCATTACAACCCACAAAAGTCCTCATGATATTTGCATTCATTCATCAAATATTAGTTGATTGTTAGATGGCTTGCAAATCTTTGAAAAAACATGATAAAAGGGAGATTTAGTGATTAAACCCCACACATTGAGCGATTAGAGTGTAAACACATCCGGTGAGGGGTTCAATCGCTCAATTCTATGTTCCCATTGCTTATCTTGTATCTTCTTTCAAGTTGTTGAAATGAATTTGAAAATTTCAAATCAAATCATTGGACGTTGATCGTATTGTATTGATTTCTTGGCTTGGCGCTAAGTTCTACTTTGGATTGATTGGAATTCTCTTGTTTGTTTTTGCCAAACTCAATAGGAATTATAGTGTAGATATAGATAGATAGTATTTAGTATAGTCGCATGCATGTAGATAGATGCATAGAATAAATTGCTTGCCCTCCTTATTCTTCTCCTTTGATTGTGATTAGCATGAGGATATGCTATTGTTTAAGTGTGGGAGAATTGATGAGTCCATATTTTCCGGTATATTTTGGTTTGATTTGAGTGGATTTCATCACATAAACTCACATTTATTCATCCAAATAGCATGCTTTTGTGTTTTCTCCCTTAATTGTGCCTAAATGTGAAAACATGCTATTTTGTGCTTATTTTAATCACTTTTATCCCACTTTTATCCCATTCGATGCCGTGAGATGTTTGTTGAGTGATTTTAGGTCTAAGAGGCAAGTTTGGCAAGGCAAAAGTGGAAGGAAGCACGTACAAATGGAGAAAGCATGAAGAAAACAAAGGAGAAGCACATATTGGAGTGTGCGTGCGCACAAACACCTGTGCGTACGGACAAAAGCCACAAAACCATTTGTGCATATGCACGACATTCTGTGCGTACGCACAAGAAGAAAATCAGCATGTGTGTGTATGCACACACCTGTGTGTACGCACACGTCCCAGCGCGTGACTCATTTATTGCAAATTGCTGTGGTCGATTTTTGGGCCTCCAGGGCCCAATTTTTGGACTTTCTGAAGCTGATTGAGTGCAATATGAAGGAAGGCCTCACTCCTTGTGAAGGGGGGGGGAGAAATTAGGGTTAGTTTAGCATTATGTAGGTTATTTTCTAGAGAGAGAAACTCCCCCCTCTCTCTAGAATTAGGGTTTTTAGCTTAGTTTCCTTTTAATTTCAGCACTTTAATTCTTGCTTTAGTGTAGTTTCATTTATGTTTCTATGCTTTCTTGTCTTTATCTTCTTCATCTCTTTTGTTATTTTCTCTTTTATGTCAATTTCCATGTTATGAACACTTTTGTTATTTTAATCCCAATTAATGCAAATTTATGATTCCATGTCATTTGTTGCTTTTTTTGGTTGTTATTGTCATTTTCTTGCCTTTGGTATTTTAGATTTTATTTTTAATGCAATTTAATATTATTTTATTTTCATACACACCAAGTTTTTGATAAAATACTTGGCTTAGTTTTCACTTAGTTTTTCTACACTCTTGGCTTGGAATTGATGACTTTCGCGATCCTTGAGTCATTGATGTCCATTCTTGTTTGATACATTAGAGTAGTTAGTTGATTTGGTCTCCCTTGACTCTATGTGACCCATTAGTGTTGACATAGGACTTATGGATTGAAATCAACTATGCCTATTTGACTTATCTTCGATGTAAGGTTAACTAAGTAGGATTAACTCTTCATAATCATCATGTGTTTGTGGTCAATGGCTAGGATAGGTAACCTTAGCTCTCAATTACTTGCCAAGAGATCTTTTTGCATTTGAAGTTTCCTTTCCTTGCATTTTGTTGCTTTTGACTTTTATTGCTTTGATGTTTAATTTCTTGCATGTTTAGTTTTCACACTCTTGGTCGAGAAATTGGGTGTTTGTGTGGAATTGAGTTGTGGATGTCCATTCCGCATTGTGTGAGAATGGTTAATTGGTTTGGTTTCCGTTGACGCTAGTCTTTCATTAAGTAATTAGTGAACTAGGACTTATGGATTGAGATCAATTACCCCCTTTTGACTAATTCTCAAGTAGGATTGACTAATTGGGATTAATTCCACATAATTGCCATGTTTGTGGTCCATAACTAGGATAGGAAACCTAGATTACCCACTTCTTGCCAAGAGCTCTTTTTACTATTTGATTTATATTTGCATTGCCTTTAATTGCCCTCCTCTAATTTCTTGCATGCTTGCTTCATTTCTTGCTATTTACATTCCTTGCTTCTCTTGCCTTCTTTCTCAATTTCCCATACTCTCTCATAGCCAACAATAATGACATTTCATTGCAACTCCTAGGGAAGACGACCCGGGAGCTAAATACTCTCGGTTATAATAATTGTTTAGTATTGTGATATCCTTTGGATTGACATTTTATTTGGGAATTAATTGTTGATTTAGACTATACTTTCAATGATGGAATTTTATATTTTGAAATTCTAGATCAACAATAAATTCTCATTGTCATTAGACTGCTCAAACATTTCACACTATTCTCTATACAGTATGAGCAACTAAACCTCTTAGGTTAAGGTTAGGAGCTCTGCTGATTCCTATGGATTAATACAATTACTTTTCTATTCCGATGAATGTCTGATTCTATTCTATGATGCCTTGTCGTTCTTCATCCTTATGAATCCCGATTCTGCATGAGTTCCTTACGAGTCCTGACCCGGATAGTATTAAGCTACAGCTTGAGGATGCATCATGCGTTCCAATAGAATTATCTGGACTAATTGGGTATGTGACATAAAACATCGTTAGTCAAGGGTAATTGAGGTTCCTGTGGCTCTAAGAGCTAGAACCATAAGAGCATCAGTCTCTGATCCGGAAGATCCGACTTTATCTTTGGCGTTTTGAGTAGGATCATCAAAGAGATTGAATTTTGTCACTTTACCCTCTCCTAGATTGATCTAGTCTGTTCAGATGTTTGGTTTGGACCTGAGGAGATTAATGACCATGACTAATGGCTTAATCACTTATAGCCTTGCCATTGAAGGAATCATTCATCCTTGAAGTAGTTAGTATGAGGCGTTAATCCAAAATAAGAAGCACCCCCGAAGCCTTAACTAACTGCTAATTACTGTCTCTATCTTAATTATTTATCACTTTTGTTACTGCTTGTTTGTGCATCTACAACAACCAAAAACTATCTTTCTATTCGCCTGACTAAGATCTATAAGATAAGCACAGCTTGCTCAATTTGGCAATCCTCATGGGATTCGACCCTCACTCACCTGAGGTATTACTTAGATGACTCAGTGCACTTGCCAGTTCAGTTGTGCGAGTCACAAATTCACGCACCAAGTTTTTTGGCGCTGTTGTCGGGATTGTTTGTGATTGATAAACTAATGGTTGTCTTGCTCCTTAGATCAGGTACTTTTTACCAGCTTTCTTTCATTTGAGTCTTGTGTCAACATTTTAAGTTTGGTGTCACTTTGGTTTTTGTTCTTTTCTTGAGTCTGTTTGAAGATTGTTCTTATTTTTTTCTTTCTTGGTGTTCGAACTGTTCTTGCTATTTTTCTTGTTTGATTTCAAAATTTTTAAGTTTGGTTTCTTTTGGTATTTTTCTTCAAGGTTTTCGAAAATTTTAGTCTTTAATCTTTAAAATCCGTAAGTTTGGTGTCCTTTAGTGTTTGTCCTTCTTAATTTTCAAAAATTTAGTGTCTTTAATTTCAAAATTTATAAATTTGGTATCTTTTAGTGTTTTTTCTTTTCAATTTTTCGAAAATCTCTAAATTGAATACAAAAAAAAAAATTTAAATTTGGTGTCTTGGTTGATAGTCTTGTTTTTCTTGCTTATCTTTTCTTTAAATCTTTATCTTAACTTTTCTTTCTTTGCTTTTCAAAATTTTGCTATCTTATCTTTCTTTTAAATTCAATTCTCAAAATTTTAATATCTTGATAGTTTCTCTTTCTTTTGAATTTGAATTTTAATTTTTAAAATCTTTAAGAATTTTAAAATTTTATCTTATCTTTTTTCTCTCTTTTGACTTTTTCGAAAATTCAATTTTCAAAATCTTTCCTTGACTTTCTTTTTCTAATGTCAAAAAATTTTAAAATAAAATCTTTTCTCTTTAAAATTTTAAATCTTATCTTATCATGTTTGCCTTTTTCTTTTTAAATTTAATTTTTAAATTTTTTATTAACTCTTTCTTTTTCAATTTTCAAATTTATTTCAAAAGAAAATATTCTATTTTTCAAATCTTTTTCTTTATCTCCAAATCTTTTTAATTAGTTATTTGTTTAATCTTATTTCAATTTTAAAAGTTTAGTATCTTTTTTATTCTTCTCTTTCTTCTAATTTTCAAAAATCTCCTACCTCTTTCTCTCGCTTTTTTTTCGAAAATATTCTAGTTTTTTCTCCCTTCTATTTTCTAAATCTTTTCCCCTCTTTAATTTCGAAAAACTTCTTTTTAAATAAAAGACCTCTTCTTTTCTTTTCTTCTTCACCTATCTTTCTAACAAAGGACCTTTATACTCTGACATAGAGAATCCTTTCTTCTTTTCTTTTTGGTTTCTTTCTTCTTGTTTATAAACAGGAGTAGGGATAAAGAATCTCTCTTTGATATAGATCCTGAACCTGAAAGGACTCTGAGAAAGCGTCTGCAACAAGCTCAGGCTAGCAGATCCGTAAGGAATCTAATAGGAGCTCCAGAATAAGAAGCAGAAGAAACAATAATGGCAGCTAATCCAGACAATGGAGGTGATGCAAGAAAGGTCCTAGGATCTTACACTGCACCCAATTCTGACTTCTATGGGCGCATCATCTCCATTCCTGTCATTGGGGCAAACAACTTTAAGTTGAAGCCTCAATTGGTCACTTTGGTACCACAGAATTGCCAGATTCATGGACTTCCACAGGAAGATCC
>NC_029792.2:95855780-95882911 GCF_000816755.2 Arachis ipaensis | reverse complement strand
CTTATAGCCTTGCCATTGAAGGAATCATCCATCATTGAGGTAGTGAGTATGACGTGTTAAATCAGAAGAAGAAGCATCTCCGAAGTCTTAACTACTGCTAATTACTGTCTCTACGTTCAATTGTTATTGCTTGTTTATGCGCCTACAACAAACAACAACTATCCTTCTATTCGCCTGAATAACATTTGCAGGATAACCACAGCTTGCTCAATCCGGCAATCCTCATGGGATTCGACCCTCACTCACCTGAGGTATTACTTAGATGACTCAGTGCACTTGCCAGTTCAGTTGTGCGAGTCACAAATTCACGCACCAAGTTTTTTGGCGCTGTTGTCGGGATTGTTTGTGATTGATAAACTAATGGTTGTCTTGCTCCTTAGATCAGGTACTTTTTACTAGCTTTCTTTCAATTTCTTTTCTTGTTAATTTTTTAAAACTTCAAAAAAAAACTTTTTCTATCTTTAATCATCTTTTTCTTTTGTTTGAGTCTTGTGTCAATTTTTTAAGTTTGGTGTCACTTTGGTTTTTGTTCTTTCTTGAGTTTGTTTGAAAATTGTTCTCACTTTTCTTTCTTGATATTCAAATTGTTCTTGCTATTTTTTCTTGTTTGATTTCAAAATTGTTAAGTTTAGTGTCTTTTGGTGTTTTTCCTTCAAGCTTTTTGAAAATTTGTGTCTTTGATCTTTATAATCTTTAAATTTGGTGTCCTTTAGTGTTTGTCCTTCTTAATTTTCAAAAATTTAGTGTCTTTAATTTCAAAATTTATAAATTTGGTATCTTTTAGTGTTTTTTCTTTTCAATTTTTCGAAAATCTCTAAATTGAATACAAAAAAAAAAATTTAAATTTGGTGTCTTGGTTGATAGTCTTGTTTTTCTTGCTTATCTTTTCTTTAAATCTTTATCTTAACTTTTCTTTCTTTGCTTTTCAAAATTTTGCTATCTTATCTTTCTTTTAAATTCAATTCTCAAAATTTTAATATCTTGATAGTTTCTCTTTCTTTTGAATTTGAATTTTAATTTTTAAAATCTTTAAGAATTTTAAAATTTTATCTTATCTTTTTTCTCTCTTTTGACTTTTTCGAAAATTCAATTTTCAAAATCTTTCCTTGACTTTCTTTTTCTAATGTCAAAACCTTTTAAAATAAAATCTTTTCTCTTTAAAATTTTAAATCTTATCTTATCATGTTTGCCTTTTTCTTTTTAAATTTAATTTTTAAATTTTTTATTAACTCTTTCTTTTTCAATTTTCAAATTTATTTCAAAAGAAAATATTCTATTTTTCAAATCTTTTTCTTTATCTCCAAATCTTTTTAATTAGTTATTTGTTTAATCTTATTTCAATTTTAAAAGTTTAGTATCTTTTTTATTCTTCTCTTTCTTCTAATTTTCAAAAATCTCCTACCTCTTTCTCTCGCTTTTTTTTCGAAAATATTCTAGTTTTTTCTCCCTTCTATTTTCTAAATCTTTTCCCCTCTTTAATTTCGAAAAACTTCTTTTTAAATAAAAGACCTCTTCTTTTCTTTTCTTCTTCACCTATCTTTCTAACAAAGGACCTTTATACTCTGACATAGAGAATCCTTTCTTCTTTTCTTTTTGGTTTCTTTCTTCTTGTTTATAAACAGGAGTAGGGATAAAGAATCTCTCTTTGATATAGATCCTGAACCTGAAAGGACTCTGAGAAAGCGTCTGCAACAAGCTCAGGCTAGCAGATCCGTAAGGAATCTAATAGGAGCTCCAGAATAAGAAGCAGAAGAAACAATAATGGCAGCTAATCCAGACAATGGAGGTGATGCAAGAAAGGTCCTAGGATCTTACACTGCACCCAATTCTGACTTCTATGGGCGCATCATCTCCATTCCTGTCATTGGGGCAAACAACTTTAAGTTGAAGCCTCAATTGGTCACTTTGGTACCACAGAATTGCCAGATTCATGGACTTCCACAGGAAGATCCAAATAAGTTCCTATCTGACTTTCTGCAGATATGTGACACTGTCAAGACTAATGGAGTAAATCCAGAAGTCTACAAGCTCATGCTCTTTCCCTTTGCTGTAAGAGACAGAGCAAGGATATGGCTGGATTCTCAGCCTAAGGAAAGCCTAGACAGCTAGGAAAAATTGGTCAATGGATTCTTGACCAAGTTCTTTTCACCTCAAAAGCTGAGCAAGCTTAGGGTGGAAGTATAAACCTTCAGAAAAAAAGAGGGTGAATCCCTCTATAAAGCTTGGGAAAGATATAAGTAACTGATCAGGAGATGTCCTCTTGACATGATGTCAGATTGGACCATGTTAGATATCTTCTATGATAGTGTATTTGAGATGTCCAAGATTGCATTGAACCACTCTGCAGGTGGATCCCTCCACTTGAAGAACGTGCCTGAAGAGGCACAAGAGCTTATTAACGTGGTTGCTAACAACCAGTACATGTACACTTCTGAAAGGAACCCTGTGAACAATGGGGCTGCTCAGAAGAGAGGCATCCTAGAGGTAAGCACCTTAGATGCCATCTTGGCTAAAAATAAGCTTATGTCCCAACAGATCAACATGATCACTCAGCACTTAAGTGGGAAGCAGAGCTTAGAGGCCTACTGTCCAGAGACGGTCTATGAGGTAGATGCAGGTGATAATGCCTGGACCACTATGGAGGAAGTGAACTATATGGAAAACTCCTCCAAAAACTCCAACAACAATCCCTATTCGAATAACTTCAATCAAGGATGGAGGAACCACCCTAACTTTGGGTGGAGAGACCAGCAAAAGTCTCAACAAGGCTTCAATAATAATCACAATGGAATGAACCAGAATAGGTTCAATAACAAACCATTCAAATCATCTTAGCAGATTATGGAGACACCCAAGCAGAGCCTCTCTGACTTGGCTACCATAGTCTCCAACCTCTCCAAGATCACACATAGTTTCATGGCTGAAACTAGATCTTCCATTCGGAATTTGGAGATACAGATTGGTCAGCTGAGTAAGAGAATCCCAGAGATCCCTTCAAATATTCTTCCAAGCAACACAGAGGTGAATCCAAAGAAAAAGTGCAAAGCCTTCATGGTAGAGGTGGTAACCGAACCCATAGAAGAGTCTGCTGTT
Organism: Arachis ipaensis; assembly: GCF_000816755.2. Classification (NCBI taxonomy): domain Eukaryota; kingdom Viridiplantae; phylum Streptophyta; class Magnoliopsida; order Fabales; family Fabaceae; genus Arachis; species Arachis ipaensis. The sequence continues at coordinate 95,879,818 of NC_029792.2, read as the reverse complement.
AAAGAACTCAAAGAAATCAAAGCTCATGAGGAGACATATAATGTCACCTTGCACGCTCCTTCACTAGGCAAAGAACCTGAAGGATACTCTTCTTCAGAAGAGGATGAAGAGTCCAAGGAAGAGCAAATTGCTCGATACCTGGAAATCCTCATAAAGCTAAAAGCCAACATCTCTCATACAGAGGCGTTAGAAGAGGAAGATGAGCCTGTGATACTGGCCAAGGAGTTCAGTGCCTTGGTCCAGAAGAAGCTTCCTCAGAAGCTACCGGATCCCGAAAGCTTCCTCATTCCCTGTACTATAGGGACCATCACGTTTGAGAAGGCACTATGTGACCTTGGCTCAAGCATCAATCTGATACCTCTGTCTGTAATGAGGAGGCTAGAAATCCTAGAGATACAGCGTGCCACAATCTCATTGGAGATGGTTGATAAGTCCCTAAAAAGGGCGTATGGCATGGTGGAGGATGTCTTGGTAAAGGTTGAAGACCTTTACATCCCTGCTGACTTTGTGATTGTAGATACATGAGAGGACAGAGATGAATCCATCATCCTTGGAAGGCCTTTTCTTGCCACTGCTAAGGCCATAATTGATGTGGAAAGAGGTGAGCTAGTCTTAGGACTACATGAGGACTGTATCTTGTTCAAGATACCCAACCCTCAGTCTCCCTTTGACAGAGCTGGTACTATAGTGCAGCACATTGTGTTTCAGCCTTCACTCATAGTGCAGATCTTTACAAAGCCCCCCTACACCAATTCTAAGTTTGGTGTTGGGCAACCATCATCAAGCACTAAGAAGGAAGGTACTAAGAACAAGGTACCTAAATGCTGGAGGGACAAAAAGATCCCTACTGAAGAACTCTCACCTGGCATGAGGGTTGTCTTCACCAAAAGTCCAGTCCTTTCACACACAGTGAGTAGAATCTTATCTCTAGAGCATGTGGAGCTCATCCATGAGAGCACAGGACGTAAGTTCACTGTAAGTGGTGAAACTCTGAGCCTCTACCTACCTCCGTAATGGAGCTGTCCGTCAAGCTAATGACGGTAAAGAAGCACTTGTTGGAAGGCAACCCAACCATGATTAGAGTAATGTTGTTTTCTTTATTCTCATTTGAGTTGTTTTAGTTATTCTCTTTTGTTTTTCTCTTGCTTTCTTGATGTATGTGATCATGTACAGCACTTAGAACAGTGATTGAAGCTTGCAGAACTGAAAATAGGACACCCTGGAGTAACCCCCTTGCTGGCGTTGAATGCCAGGAGGGGAGCATCTTGGGCGTTCAACGCCCCAAAGGGAGAGGAATCTAGCATTGAATGCCAGAAAAGGGGTGCTTTGGGCGTTCAATGCCCTACAGGGGGCAGCCAGCCCCAACCTTTCACTCCGCTTTGGGCATTCAACACCCATTCTTGGTGTTGAACACCAGGTAGGGGGCAGGGAATTCAAATTCCCTAAGCCTCTCAGCTAAGTGGGTGCTGAGATTAAGGATGATTAATTATGATAATTAGAGAACTAGTCTTGGTTTTAAGGGGGCTATATAAGTAAAGAGGGAAAACTCTATTGGGATGATGACTCATTTTGTTTTTACTGAAACCAAAATTCAATATTTTCTATTCTTTAGTTTTTCAATTTCCCCTTCTTTATTTCTATTCTTCTGTTGCAAAATTCCTTTCATGGTATCAAGAGCAACAGGTGTTTGATCCATGGCTTCCCCCAATGAAGATTCTGCCAAATCCAATTCCAACAACACTCTTCCCTCCTCTTCTGTTATCAACAATTTTCCCCTAAATTTCTTCAATCAGAAACCCTTTCACCCGATTAGTGAAAACTTGGTGAAAATAATTACAAGACTTGGAAACAGCAAGCTCTCTTTGCAATTTGAGGACAAGATCTTGAAGATCATCTCCATCCAACATGAATTCCTCCTCAATTTGATTCCATGGCAAATCAGCAAGTTGGGATTGAATCTCAACAATTCAAACAATGGAGGTAGGATGACTATAATCTCAGCTCATGGATGCTAGAATCTATAGATTCTCATTTCAAAAGTAAAATGGTTGGGTGCATCTTTGCTTATGAAATTTGGGGAAAGATTAAAGAAAATTTCGAAAATTCCATCAAGTATAGGGTTAAACAACTCAAAGCACAACTCAAATTGGTCAAGAAACATGGTATGTCTGCTCAAGATTATATCTTAAAAATTAAAAGCCTTGCTGATTCTTTGGCTGCCTTAGGTTACCCTCTTTCGACAGAGAAACATGTAAAGGCTATTCTTGAGGGTTTAAATGAAGACTATCAAAGTCTTTTAATCACAATCAATGCGATACAGGTGTTTTATTGAGCAGATATTTTATACACTTTTTGGCATCATTTTCTTAGTGTTTTCAGTATGTTTTATTAAGTTTTATTATGTTTCAGCAGGTTGATGAGCGGATAATTTATACGCTTTTTGGCATTGTTTTTAGTATATTTTTAGTATGATTTAGCTAGTTTTTATTATATTTTTTTTAGTTTTTAATTAAAAATCACATTTCTAGACTTTACTATGAGTTTGTGTGTTTTTCTGTGATTTTAGGTATTTTCTGGCTGAAATTGAGGGACCTGAGCAAAAATCAGATTCAGAGGTTGAAGAAGGACTGCTGATGCTGTTGGATTCTGACCTCCCTGCACTCGAAATGGATTTTCTGGAGCTACAGAACTCCAAATAGCGCGCTCTCAATTGCATTGGAAAGTAGACATCCAGGGATTTCCATCAATATATAACAGTCCATACTTTGCCCGAGTTTAGAGGACGCAAACTGGCGTTGAACGCCAGCTCTCTAACCAATTCTGGAGTCAAACGCCAGAAACAGGTTGCAAAGCAGAGTTAAACGCCAGAAACACGTTACAAACTGGCGTTTAACTCCAAGGAAGACCTCTACATGTGAAAGCTTCAATGCTCAGCCCAAGCACACACCAAGTGGGCCCCAGAAGTAGATTTTTACATCATTTACTTATTTTTGTAACCCTAGTAACTAGTTTAGTATAAATAGAACTTTTTACTATTGTATTTACATCTTTGGATTACCTTTTAATCCTTTGATCACGTTTTGGAGGCTGGCCTCTCGGCCATGCCTGGACCTTGTTCTTATGTATTTTCAACGGTAGAGTTTCTACACACCATAGATTAAGGTGTGGAGCTCTGCTGTTCCTCATGAATTAATGCAACTACTACTATTTTCTATTCAATCAAGCTTATTCTTATTCTAAGATGTTCATTCGCACTTCAATATGAATGTGATGATCGTGACAGTCATCATCATTCCCAACCATGAATGCGTGCCAGACAACCACTTCCGTTCTACCTTAGATTGAATGAGTATCTCTTAGATTCCTTAATCAGAGTCTTCGTGGTATAAGTTAGAATCCATGGACGGCCATTCTTGAGATCCGGAAAGTTTAAACCTTGTCTGTGGTATTCCGAGTAGGATCCGAGAAGGGATGGCTATGACGAGCTTCAAACTCGCGAGTGCTGGGCGTAGTGACAGACGCAAAAGGATAGTAAATCCTATTTCGGTATGATCGAGAACCTCTAGATGATTAGCCATGCAGTGACAGCGCATTGGACCATTTTCATAGAGAGGACGGGATGTAGCCACTGACAACGGTGATGCCCAATAGACAGCTTGCCATAGAAAAGATTAAGAGTGATTGGATGTAGACAGCAGGAAAGTAGAGGTTCAGGAGGAACGAAGGCATCTCTACACGCTTATCTGACACTCTCACCAATGATTTACTTAAGTATCTCTATCATATCTTATATTTTAATTATGTTTTAATTATAAATTCTCTATAACCATTTGAATCCGCCTGATTGAGATTTACAAGGTGACCATAGCTTGCTTCAAGCCGACAATCTCCGTGGGATCGTCCCTTACTCACGTAAGGTTTATCACTTGGACGACCCAGTGCACTTGCTGGTTAGTTGTGCAAAGTTGTGACAAAGAGCTAATATTATGAACGTGCGTATTGAGTTTTTAGCGCCGTTACCAAAAAGATGAACCGTCACGATTTCTGCGCACCAAGTTTTTGGCGCCATTGCCGGGGATTGTTCGAGTTTGGACAACTGACGGTTCATCTTGTTGCTCAGATTAGGTAACTTTATTTTATGTTTAAGCTTTTTGCTTTTTATTTTTTGAAAAATTTCAAAAAAAATATAAATATATTTTTCTTCAGAATTTTTAAGAATGAATTTTAGAGTTTCATGAGATGTGTTGAAGCTTGGCTGGCTGTAAAGCCATGTCTAATTCATTTGGACTGAGGCTTCAACTAATCACCTCAATATATCGAATTCCTGGACTGGAGCTTTAGACTAACATTGCAAGATTCCGGGAATTCCTATTAAAAATTTTAAAATCCTTATTTTTCTTTTTTCACTTAATTTTCAAAAAATACCAAAAAAATTTATAAAATCAAAAAAATTTTGATGTTTCGTGTTTGAGTCTAGAGTCAATTTTTAAGTTTGGTGTCGATTGCATGTTTCTATGTTTCTTACATTTTTCGAAAATTCATGCATTGCATTCTTCATGATCTTCAAGTTGTTCTTGATGAATTTTCTTGTTTGATCTTTATATTTTATTGTTTTGTGTTGTATGGTATTTTTCATATGCATTTTCAATTTATTAGTGTCTAAAGTTTGAAAATTTCTAAGTTTGGTGTCTTGCATGTTTTTCTTTTCTTAAAAATTTTCAAAAATAAGTTCTTGATGTTCATCATGACATTCAAAGTGTTCTTGGTGTTCATCTTGACATTCATAGTGTTCTTGCATGCATCTTTTGTTTTGATCCAAAATTTTAATGTATTGAGTCTTTTTGATGTTTTTCTCTCTGATCATAAAAAATTTAAAAATAAAAAAATATCTTTCTCTTTTTTATCTCATAATTTTCGAAAATTTGAGTTGACTTTTTCAAAACTTTTTAAAATTTAATTATTCTTATGAGTCAAATCAAATTTTCAATTTAAAAATTCTATCTTTTTCAAATCTTTTTCAAAAATTAAATCTTTCACATTTTTCTTTCATATTTTTGAAAATTTCAAATTAATTTTCAAAATCTTTTTCTTATTTTTATTTTATATTTTTGAAAATCTTACTAACAATTAATGTGATTGATTCAAAAATATTAACTTTGTTACTTGCCTAGTAAGAAAGGTTCAATCTTTAAATTTTAAATCATATCTTTTTGTTTCTTGTTAGTCAAGTAATCAACTTTAATTTTCAAAATCAAATATTTTTCAAAATAAATTTTAATCACATCTTTTTCAAAATTTAATTTCAAAATCTTTTCTAACTCCTTATCTTTTCAAATTTGATTTTCAAATCTTTTTCATTAACCACTTTACTTTTTGTTTAATTCTTATCTTTTTCAAAACTATCTAACTAACTTTCTCTCTCTAATTTTCGAAAATCCCTTCCCTCTTTTTCAAAATTCAATTTTAATTAACTAATTGTTTTAAATTTTAATTTAATTTAATTTCAATTTTCAATTTTCGAATTTTTAACTTTAAATTTTAAATTTTATTTTATTGTATTTTCGAATTTTTCTCTTTCTCATCTCCTTCTATTTATTTATTCATCTACAAACACTTCTTCTCCACCCAAAATTTGAACCCCATATTCTTCTTTGAGTTCGAATTCTTCTCTTCTCCTTCTTATATTCTTCTCTTCTTATGCTTGCATAAGGAATCTCTATACTGTAACATAGAGGATTCCGTATTTTCTTTTGTGTTCTCTTCTTTTTTCATATGAGCAGGAACAAGGATAATAACATTCTTGTTGAAGCTGATCCTGAACCTGAAAGGACTCTGAAGAGAAAGTTAAGGGAAGCTAAAGCTCAACTCTCTGGAGAAAATCTGACAGAAAATTTCAAAAAGGAAGGAGACATGGCCGAAAATAACAATAATGCAAGGAAGATGCTTGGTGATTTTACTGCATCAAATTCCAATTTACATGGAAGAAGCATCTCAATCCCTGCCATTGGAGCAAACAATTTTGAGCTTAAACCTCAACTAGTTTCTCTGATGCAACAAAACTGCAAGTTTCATGGACTTCCATCTGAAGATCCTTTCCAGTTCTTAACTGAATTCTTGCAGATCTGTGATAGTGTTAAGACCAATGGGGTTGATCCTGAGGTCTACAGGCTCATGCTTTTCCTATTTGCTGTAAGAGACAGAGCTAGAATATGGTTGGACTCTCAACCTAAGGATAGCCTGAACTCTTGGGATAAGCTGGTTACGACTTTCTTAGCCAAGTTCTTTCCTCCTCAAAAGCTTAGCAAACTTAGAGTGGATGTTCAAACCTTCAGACAGAAAGAAGGTGAATCCCTCTATGAAGCTTGGGAGATAAGCAACTGACCAAAAAGTGTCCTTCAGACATGCTTTCAGAATGGACCATCCTGGATATATTCTATGATGGTCTGTCTGAATTGGCTAAGATGTCATTGGACACTTCTGCAGGTGGATCCATTCACCTAAAGAAAATGCCTGCAGAAGCTCAAGAACTCATTGACATGGTTGCTAATAACCAGTTCATGTACACTTCTGAGAGAAATCCTATAAGTAATGGGACACCTCAGAGGAAGGGAGTTCTTGAAATTGATGCTCTGAATGCCATATTGGCTCAGAACAAAATATTGAATCAGCAAATCAATATGATTTCTCAGAGTTTGAATGGAATGCAAGCTGCATCCAACAGTACTCAAGAGGCATCTTCTGAAGAAGAAGCTTATGATCCTGAGAACCCTGCAATAGCAGAGGTGAATTACATGGGTGAACCCTATGGAAACACCTATAACCTCTCATGGAGAAATCATCCAAATTTCTCATGGAAGGATCAACAAAAGCCTCAAAAAGGCTTTAATAATGGTGGAAGAAACAAGTTTAATAATGGAAAACCTTTTCCATCATCCACTCAGCAACAGACAGAGAATTCTGAGCAGAATCCCTCTAGCTTAGCAAATATAGTCTCTGATCTATCTAAGGCCACTTTGAGTTTCATGAATGAAACAAGGTCCTCCATTAGAAATTTGGAGGCACAAGTGGGTCAGCTGAGTAAAAAGGTCACTGAAACTCCTCCTAGTACTCTCCCAAACAATACAGAAGAAAATCCAAAGAGAGAGTGCAAGGCCTTTACCTTGCTTGGTGTGGCCGAACCTACAAGAGAGGAGGAGGACGTGAATCCTAGTGAGGAAAACCTCCTGGGACGTTCAGTGGACAATAGGGAGTTTCCCTTAGAGGAACCAGAGGAATCTGAGGCTCATCTAGAGACCATAGAGATTCCAATGAACCTCCTTCTGCCCTTCATGAGCTCTGATGAATATTCTTCTTCTGAAGAAGATGAAGACATTGTTGAAGAGCAAGTTTCCAAGTACCTTGGTGCAATCATGAAGTTGAATGCCAAATTATTTGGTAATGAGACTTGGAAAGATGAACCTCTCTTGCTCACCAATGAACTGAATGCATTGGACAGGCAGAAATTACCTCAAAAGAAGCAGGATCCTGGTAAATTTCTAATTCCCTGTAACATAGGCACCATGACCTTTAAAAAGGCTCTGTGTGACCTGGGGTCAGGCATAAACTTAATGCCACTCTCTGTAATGGAGAAACTTGGGATCTTTGAGGTGCAAGCTGCCAGAATCTCATTAGAGATGGCAGACAACTCAAGAAAAGAGGCTTATGGACAAGTAGAGGACGTGTTAGTAAAGGTTGGAGGCCTTTAAATCCCTGCTGATTTCATAATCCTAGACACTGGGAAGGACAAGGATGAATCCATCATCCTTGGAAGACCCTTCCTAGCCACAGCAAAAGCTGTGATTGATATGGACAGAGGAGAGTTGGTCCTTCAACTGAATGAGGACTACCTTGTGTTCAAGACTCAAGGTTCTCCTTCTGTCACCATGGAGAGGAAGCATGAAAAGCTTCTCTCACTGTAGAGTCAACCAAAGCCCCCACAATTAAACTCTAAGTTTGGTGTTGGGAGGCCACAACCAAACTCTAAGTTTGGTGTTGAACTCCCATATCCAAACTCTAAGTTTAGTGTTGGGAGGTCTCAACAATGCTCTGAACATCTGTGAGGCTCCATGAGAGCTCACTGTCAAGCTATTGACATTAAAGAAGCACTTGTTGGGAGGCAACCCAATGTTAATTAATTTTATTATTTTTACTTTCATGTTAATTTCGTGTTTTATTAGATTGATGATCATGTGGAGTCACAAAAACTACAAAAAAATAAAAAACAGAATGAAAAACAGAATAAAAAATAGCTCACCCTGGAAGAAGAGCTTACTGGCATTTAAACGCCAGTAAGGCTAGCAGAATGGGCGTTAAACTCCCAGTCTTGCACCATTCTGGGTGATTAACGCCAGAAATGGACACCAAACTGGCGTTTAACATCAGAACAGAGCATAAAACTGGTGTTAAACACCAGAAACAAGCAGCATCCTGGCGTTTAAACGCCAGGATTGCACTCTGAGGAAGTGGCGTTTAACGCCAAGAATGGGCAACAAGCTGGCGTGAAACGCCAGAAACAAGCTACATCTGGTCGTTTAACGCCAGAAACAAGCAAGAAAGTGGCGTTAAATGCCAGGATTGCATACATAGGGCGTTTTACGCGCCTAAAAGGTGCAGGGATGTGAAATCCTTGACACCTCAGGATCTGTGGACCCCATAGGATCACCTCAGGATCTGTAGATCCCACAGGATCCCCACTACCTCAACTCACTTTCTCCCTCTTCTTCACACAATCCAATAACCCTCTTCCCCAAACACCCTTCACCAATCAACTCAATCCCTCTTTCCCATCACCCCTTCACCAATCACCTCCACCACACTTTTCCATAAATCCCACCTACCTTCAAAATTCAAAATCTCTTTTCCACCCAAACCCACCCTAAATGGCCGAACCCTAACCCTTCTCCCTCCACTATATAAACCCCTCATTCCTTACTCATCTTCACACAACACAACCCTTTCTTCTTACCTTGGCCGAATACACATCTCTCTCCCCTTCCTCCATTCTTCTTCTTCTTCTCCTTCTTTCTCTCTTCTTTTGCTCGAGGATGAGCAAAATTCTAAGTTTGGTGCGGTAAAAGCATAGCTTTTTTGTTTTTCCATAACCGTTGATGGCACCTAAGGCCAGAGAATCCTCAAGAAAAAGGAAAAGGAAGGCAATTGCTTCCACCTTTGAGTCATGGGAGATGGAGAGATTCATCTCAAAAGCCCATCAAGACCACTTCTATGAAGTTGTGGCCAAGAAGAAAGTGATCCCTGAGGTTCCTTTCAAACTCAAAAAGAATGAGTACTCAGAGATCCGACTTGAGATCCAAAGAAGAGGTTGGGAAGTCCTCACCAACCCCATTCAACAAGTCGGGATCCTAATGGTTCAAGAGTTCTATGCAAACGCATGGATCACTAGGAACCATGATCAAAGTGTGAACCCGAATCCAAAGCATTGGCTCACCATGGTTCGGGGGAAATACTTAGATTTTAGTCCGGAAAATGTAAGGTTGGCATTCAACTTGCCAATGATGGAAGAAAACACAGGCCCCTACACTAGAAGGGTCAACTTTGATCAAAGGTTGGACCAAGTCCTCATGAACATATGTGTGGAAGGAGCTCAATGGAAGATTGACTCAAAAGGCAAACTGGTTCAGCTGAGAAGATTGGACCTTAAGCCGGTAGCTAGAGGGTGGTTGGAGTTTATTCAACGCTCAATTATTCCCACTAGTAACCGGCTGAAGTTATTGTAGACCGGGCCATCATGATCCATAGCATCATGATTGGAGAGGAGGTGGAGGTTCATGAGATTATACCTAAGAACTCTACAAGGTGGCTGACAAGCCTTCCACTCTGGCAAGGTTAGCCTTTCCTAACCTCATTTGCCACCTCTACAATTCGGCTGGGATTGACATAGAGGGAGACATCCTCATTGATGAGGACAAGCCCATCACTAAGAAGAGGATGGAGCAAACAAGAGAGCCTATTCATGGATCTCAAGAGACGCATGAAGAAGCTCATCACCAAGAAATCCCTGAGATGCCTCAAGGAATGTATTTTCCTCCAAGTAACTATTGGGAACAACTCAACACTTCTCTAGAAGGATTGAGTCATAATATGAACCAATTAAGGGTGGAACACCAAGAGCACTCCATCATTCTCAATGAGATTAGAGAAGATCAAAGAGCTATGAGGGAGGAGCAACAAAGACAAGGAAGAGACATAGAGGAGCTCAAGAGCGCCATTGGTTCTCCAAGAAGGGGAAGACGCCACCCTCACTAAGGTGGACTCCTTCCTTAATCTCCTTGTTCTTATTTTCATGTTTTTCGGTTTTTGAGCTTTATGTTTTACTTATGTTTGTGTCTTTACTATATGATCATTAATATTTAAGTGTCTATGTCTTAAGGCTATAAATAATTCCATGACTCCATCACCTCTCTTAAATGAAAAAATATTTTAAGTACAAAAGAACAAGAAGTACATGAATTTCGAATTTATCCTTGAAATTAGTTTAATTATTTTGATGTGGTGACAATACTTTTTGTTTTCTGAATGAATGCTTGAACAGAGCATATGTCTTTTGAATTTGTTGTTTATGAATGTTAAATATGTTGGCTCTTGATGAATGATGAAAAAGGAGAAATGTTATTGATAATCTAAAAAATCATAAAAATGATTCTTGAAGCAAGAAAAAGCAGTGAATACAAAGCTTGCAGAAAAAAAAATATGCGAAAAAAAAAGAGAAAAAAAAGAGAGAAAAAGCAAGCAGAAAAAGCCAATAGCCCTTAAAACCAAAAGGCAAGGGTAATAAAAAGGATCCAAGGCTTTGAGCATCAGTGGATAGGAGGGCCTAAAGGAATAAAATCCTGGCCTAAGCGGCCTAAGCGGGATTTAGCTAGTTTTTATTATATTCTTATTAGTTTTTAATTAAAAATAACATTTCTGGACTTTACTATGAGTTTGTGTATTTTTCTGTGATTTCAGGTATTTTCTGGCTGAAATTGAGGGACCTGAGTAAAAATCAGATTCAGAGGTTGAAGAAGGACTGCTGATGTTGTTGGATTCTGACCTCCCTGCACTCAAAATGGATTTTCTGGAGCTACAAAACTCCAAATGATGCGTTCTCAATTGCGTTGGAAAGTAGACATCCAGGGCTTTCTAGAAATATATAATAGTCCAAACTTTTCTCGAGTTTAGAGGACGCAAACTGGCGTTGAACGCCAGCTCTCTGCCCAATTCTGGAGTCAAACGCCAGAAACAGGTTGCAAAGCAGAGTTAAACGCCAGAAACACGTTACAAACTGGCGTTTAACTCCAAGGAAGACCTCTACACGTGAAAGCTTCAATGCTCAGCCCAAGCACACACCAAGTGGGCCCCAGAAGTGGATTTCTACATCATTTACTTATTTATGTAACCCTAGTAACTAGTTTAGTATAAATAGAACTTTTTACTATTGTATTTACATCTTTGGATTACCTTTTGATCCTTTAATCACCTTTTGGAGGCTGGCCTCTCGGCCATGCCTGGACCTTGTTCTTATGTATTTTCAACGGTAGAGTTTCTACACACCATAGATTAAGGTGTGGAGCTCTGCTGTTCCTCATGAATTAATGCAACTACTACTATTTTCTATTCAATCAAGCTTATTCTTATTCTAAGATGTTCATTCGCACTTCAATATGAATATGATGATCGTGACAGTCATCATCATTCCCAACCATGAACGCGTGCCTGACAACCACTTCCGTTCTACCTTAGATTGAATGAGTATCTCTTAGATTCCTTAATCAGAGTATTCGTGGTATAAGTTAGAATCCATGGACGACCATTCTTGAGATCCAGAAAGTCTAAACCTTGTCTGTGATATTCCGAGTAGGATCCGGGAAGGGATGGCTGTGACGAGCTTCAAACTCGCGAGTGCTGGGCATAGTGACAGACGTAAAAGGATAGTAAATCCTATTCCGGTATGATCGAGAACCTCTAGATGATTAGCCATGTAGTGACAGCGCATTGGACCATTTTCACAGAGAGGACGGGATGTAGCCACTGACAATGGTGATGCCCAATAGACAGCATGCCATAGAAAAGATTAAGAATGATTGGATGAAGACAGCAGGAAAGCAGAGGTTCAGGAGGAACGAAAGCATCTCTACACGCTTATCTGACACTCTCACCAATGATTACCATAAGTATCTCTATTCTATCTTATATTTTAATTATGTTTTAATTATAAATTCTCTATAACCATTTGAATCCGCCTGACTGAGATTTACAAGGTGACCATAGCTTGCTTCAAGCCGACAATCTCCGTGGGATCGACCCTTACTCATGTAAGGTTTATCACTTGGACGACCCAGTGCACTTGCTGGTTAGTTGTGCGAAGTTGTGACAAAGAGCTAATATTATGAACATGCGTATTGAGTTTTTAGCGCGGTTACCAAGAAGATGAACCGTCACGATTTCTGCGCACCACAGGTTTTAATGCAAAATTCACTTTTTGGATGCTACTTTGAGCTTTTATATTTTTCTTATAATTGTAGGTGAATTTTGGATGAATTTGGCAAGTTTTGGCAAAAGTCTTATTCAAAGGCAAGGAAAACATAGCAGATGCTGTCAGAATCTGACCTCTGTGCATTCAAATGAGTATTTTTGGAGCTACATAAATTCAAATGACGCGTTCTTAACGTCGTTGGAAAGCTAACTTCCAGAGCTTTCTAGAAATAAATAATGGTCTATACTTTTCTTTAGATTGGACTACCCAAATTGGGCGTTGAACATCCAAACTACCCCATTTCTGGCATTCAACGCCCCAAAGGGACTCAAGCCAGCGTTGAACGCCCAAATCCAGCGTTCAACGCCCCAAGGGGAGCAAGGAAGCAGCATGGACACTCTTAGAGGGAGCTCAACACCCACTCCTTCAAGTTAGAAGTGACGGAAAAAAAATTTCGGTAAAGATTTTCACAAAAATGTCGCGTTGCAAGTATAATTCAAAACTGAGAATTAAACCTTAATTAACGTTTAGATTGTTTGTCACAAATACAACCCAATAAAATTAACCGAAGTATTCAAAACTCGGGTCATCTCTCAAGAAATTGCAGGGAAGTATGTTTATTATTGGTTATGAGATTGTATATATTTAGGTTTTGTACTAAGAAACAAGAAAGTAAAATGGTGAGAAAATAAATTAATAACTAAGAAAGCTCTTAGCAAGGTAAGAGAGTTAGAAGTCCTATCCTCATTATCATCGTCAATTGTGATGGTAAATATGAATTGCCTTCACTTAGTTAACCTCTAACCAGTGGAGGAAGGTCAATTGCATACAGTTAACTTGAGTTCACAAGTCCTAGTCAACTCATAGTGAGAGACTAGCTTTGGTGAAGTTCAAGCTAACCGGCAGTCCTCAATCGCCAATCAACAAAAGACTTTTGATAACTCAAGAGTCTCTAATTAATTAATCCAAGTTAAGAACATAAAAATCTAATTTAAAATCCAACTAAGAATTTTATCAAACACTTGGAAGGCATAAAATAAAAACATAGAAAACTAACAAGTCATAGCAAAATCTAGGACTAACAATTGCGAGAGAAAACAATAACAAATTAAAGAAAGCAATCATAAACATGGAACATAAATTGCATTAATATAGATTAAAGGAAACAAGAAGAATTCATAAACTAAATTGGCAACATAAAGAAATCAACGAGAGAAATAGATAAACTAAAGTACTAGAACAAATAAAAGTAGAAGAGAAACTAAATTAAGGTAAGGTAGAAATCTGAATTTAAGAAGGAACAAGAATAAAAACCCTAAAACCTAGAGAGAGGAGAGAGCCTCTCTCTCTCTAGAAACCTACATCTAAAATCTAAAACTGTGTGAATGAAAGTTAGTCTCCCTTCCGTCTCTACTCTGCAGCCTCTAATCTGTATTTTCGGGCCTGAAACTGGGTCAAAAGCAGCCCAGAAGTCGCCCCTAGCGAATTCTGTTTAATGCAGCACGTGACACTCTGTCACGTGTACGCGTCAGCCACGCGTACGCGTCACTGGACTTTTTCACTGGCCACACGTAGGTGTCATCCATGCGTGCGCGTCGTATGTTCGTTGCACCGATCACGCGTACGCGTCGCCCATGCGAGCGCGTCGCTACCAGATTCTGAAATCCTTAATTTCTTGTGTTCCTTCCACTTTTGCATGCTTCTTTTTCATCCTCTAAGCCATTCCTGTCCTATAAACCCTGAAAACACTTAACAAACATATTACGACATCGAATGGTAATAAGAGAAGATTAAAATTAGCGAATTTAAGGCCAAAGAAGCATGTTTTCAATCAGAGCACAAAATTAGGAAGAAAAATGTAAAACATGCGAATTATATGCATAAGTGTGAGAATAATAGATAAAATCCACTCAATTCAATACAAAATAAACCATATATCAATCTCCCCACACTTAAACATTAGCATGTCCTCATGCTAAGCTCAAGAGAAGCTATAAAGGAGGTGAAGAGGAATGGTAAAATTTATGAAATGCAACCTATCTATATGAATGCGACTAAATGCAAAATGCTTTTACCTACTTGGTTAAAAGTAAATAAATCTTCCAAGAACAAATATAAACTGGATTCCACTAGTTCAAATCTCAAAATAAAGTACAAGTAGACTTGCAAGAAGAAAGCTCGTGAAAGCCGGGAACAAAGAATCGAGCATCGAACCCTCACTGGAAGTGTATACACTCTAATCACTCTAGTGTTTAAGGTTTGATTCTCTCTATTATCTACTAATCTTGCTTTCTAAGGCTTGCTCTTCTTCTACCAATCAACAAAAATTTAATGCATGAATACACATATCAAGAGGTCTTTTAAGGGTTGTAATGGGGTTAGGGTCAAGGTAGGATTGTATTTGGTCAAGTGGACTAAAATCTGAATCATTGATTAACCTAAACTTCCCACCTAACTTAAGACAATCCATGTAATCAGAATACAAAATCTAACTACCCATTAACTATGTTTACCACATATTCATGCATTCGCATTTGAGTACACTCATATGCATTGCTACCACCCTTTACTTTGGGGCATTTTGTCCCCCTTTTTTTATTTTTCTTTTATTTTTGGTTTTCCTTTTCTTTTGTTTTTCTCAATTCATACGATTAAGGTATTGAATGCATGAACATGTCCTCAATATTCTTTTCACATTTTCACAAAAAAGTCTAACATACTCAATTCCCGAACCAAATATTTCCAAAGCCAACTTTCCCACACTTAAATCATGAACACTTTCACTAGTCTAAGCTAATCAAGGATTCAGATTAAGGTCATTCATTATTTTTTTCTTAAAGGTAATGATGTGCTAAAGTAAAGAACAAATGGGATAAAATGGGCTCAACATTGGTTTGCAAAGTATAATGAAAGGGTAAGGCCATATGGGTATGTGAGCTATAGTGAAACAAAGGCCTCAATCATGTAGGTGCATGCATACATCAACCAATGGAAATATATAATCAAGCAAGACAAAGATCAAAATTTTAGAGAGAACAATACATACCAAAATAAAACATTAGTTTATAAGATGCAACCAATCAAATAGGTTCAAAATCTCACTGGTTTTGTGTGTTCGAGCTTTAAACCATGTTCCAAAATAAATTTTTTCAAGCAAGTTCAACAAAAAATTTTAATTCAAATTAGTGAAATTCTATAAAATAGTTTCTTGGAAAAGAATTCATCACTTCAACCAAGTGGGACATAAATTCAAGCAACTAACTACACATGCAATCTATTATGGAATGCAACAACTAATCTATCAAAAAAAAAAAAGATTTAGAATTGGTGTTGGAAAAGGAAGTATTTACCCATGGAGATCGGTATCAACCTTCCCACACTTAAAAATTGCACCGTCCTCAGTGCATGCAAAGATGTGCAAGTGGACGGGTTGCTACAACTGATGCGCTTTCCCCAAAGATTGTGCGGCAGCACTTGTTTGTCGACCCATTTAGAAGTAGTGTTCCGTTTTCCCTTCTTGGTGGCCATCCTAAAAGAAGAGAAAAAGGAAGAAGAGTAACCCACAAATAAAGATATGCACACAATTAAAATATAGGTGGGCTAATGCCCATTAATAATGAGGTTCTTAACTACATGGTAGCTACAACATGCATTTGAGAAGAAACCCAGAAAGATACTTTTTCCATAAACAATAATAAAGCATACTTCCCTGCAATTCCTTGATAGACGACCTGAGGTTTGAATACTTCGGTTATAAATTTTATTGGGTTTGCTTAAGTGACAACCAAAGTTTTTATACGAAAGGATTCCTTGTTGGTTTAGAAACTATACCTACAACGTGATTATTTTTTATGAAATTCTTTACTAGCAAAAATCCTCTTGTCAAAATGGCGCCATTGCCGGGGAATTGCAAACGTGTGCCTTATTATTGGTTATTGTAAATATTTGCTTTTTCGTTTCTTTGTTAGTATTTCTAGTTTTAGGAGTTTATTTTCATTAATTTTTGTTTTTATTTTCTTTTTCTACTATAAATTCTCACCCCTCTGGTTTTAAGTTTGGTTCCAATGTTGTTGTAAGGAATGGAAACTATAATGAAAATAGGCATCAAGGTTGGAAGAATCAAAGATGAGAGGAGTCACAAGGATTTGATCAACCCTCTTGGAAACAACCCCCTCCAATGCGCTATCACCAACAACCATTCTGTGATGCATACCAGGACAATAGTAATGGTGGACCTCTTCGTGACTACTAACCTCCACCAAATTACTATGGTCAAGAGCCATTCCAAGGAGCGTACCAAGATGATGAATATGGTGGACCCCCTTGTAGTTACCAACAAGGCCCACCATATGCCATACCAACCACCTTATGAGCCATACTTAGAACCACCACCTCAATATACACCATGTCCATATCCATCAATCCAAGAGCACTATGATCCTACTTATGATAGCCGAGCACAACAAGAATCAAAGGATCGTCTCAAGGAAACAACGGATCGACTTCATGCAACTCTTCATCAATTAGAGCAAGTGATAAATCATTTAGCTTCCCGATGTTCGGACACTCTAGGAACCCCCATGGCTTCATGTGGAGAATCTACTGAAGAATGCAGCATGAAGGAGAAGCTAGAAACTCCGGTGGACAGTGAGCAGCATGACTCTGTATTGGAACAATTGGAGGAAGCCGTAATCGTTGAAGAGGAAGAAGTGGTCAAAGACTTAGGAGATGCGGAACGTCCATGGGAGAGCCCAGTCATAGAGTCCCTTTCTAAGGAGTTTGAATTTGATGTTGAGGAGGGTGTACAACCTCCAAGGCATATCATGGTTGAAGACTTTGAAGGGGATGATCAAGAGATGGATTCAATCATTGATGAATTCTTATCTACATTTGAATCCTCTCCCATTGGACTTGACATGGAGATTAAAGAAGAAGAAGCACAACCTCCCATGCCCTTGGTGAACAATGAAGAAGAGATCGAATTGGAAGAAAGCTACCAAGAGGAAGAGGTTGATATTGAAGAAGCTTGCAAAGAGGTAGAAGTTGTCAAAGAAGAGCCCAAGGGAATGGAGCTAGAGATCACCTTCCAAGGTTGTTAGAGACCTCTCCCCCAAAGCCATCACCATCCATCCCTTCATTCAAGTGGGTAAATCTCTCATCTCTAAGCTTAATTAGCCCACTTGAATAAGCTTTACTTGAGACGGATGGGCAACTTAGAGCTCTTTGTGGCTATAAGAGTAAGAGGGAGATGGTTAGTGGTTGGCAACACAATCCTAGGTTCATTGTGGTAGGAAGCTCACGGCTGAATTATCATGGTTGGAAGAATACTAAATTGTATGGGTCTAGGAAGCTGTTTGGATGTCTCAGTGAGAATTTCAATTGCTTACCACCCGGTTGGAACAATGATGATCGACAAGAAGACGGGTGCAAAAGCAAGGTTTGGGACCCGGGAATTCATTCCAACAATCAACACTTTTGGGGCCTTGTCACTTACTTTAGATTACTTACGGCTGTATGCGCTTAGTTTGGGATCCCGGAGGCCATTGGAATTACAAACGTTGGTGGAAATTCAAGGATCAGTACAAGCACAAGCCACCATGACAAGGAGCTCACCAAATGTCCAACTTAAGGACTTTAACTAAAAGTGCTAGGTGGGAGACAACCCACCATGGTATTATCTTCTATTTTTATCCTTAGTTTTATTTTATTATATTTTTATTCTTAGTTTTATTTTGTTTTATTTTATTCTTAGTTTTATTTTATTCTATTTTTCTTAGTGTTCATTTATAATGTCTTCATCAGCATTTGCATTTTGCATTCTGCATACTGCATATAAAAAAAAACTGAACAGAAAGTTGCGTGGGAACTGTGCAGAAAGTGTGCCAATCGTACAAGCATCGTCACGCGTACGCGTACGCGTCACTTGGGATTTTGGCACCTCACGCGTACGCATAAATGACGCGCACGCGTGACCTTGAAAAATCGACGTAAAAGGTATATTGGCCGAAAGTTGGGCTGGCTTGGTGCTGGCACTGTGCCCGAGGCACAAATTGCATCACGCGTACGTGTCATTGACGCGGGCGTGTTACTTTCAAAATGTGCACTTCCACGCGTGCGCGTGCCTGATGCGTACGCGTCATATGCTATTTTGGCACACACCCCAATGCAAACAGAGAGTTGTGCGCGTGCAAGGCTGCCTTCGCGCGAGTAGCACAAGCTCGGTCACGCGTACACGTGACCGACGCCGACGCGTCGTCTCCCCATTTGTGTGACCCACGCATACGCGTGGAGTACGCGTGAGCGTCACTCACGCAACACCACCAGATCCCTGCGCCGCCACTTATCTTATCTTTTCTTTTCTAATCCTAATTTCTTCTATCTTTTCTTCTTTCCTCCTCCTTTCTTACTTTGTACTTCTTTATCTCTTTAACTTCTCATCCTTCTTCACTTTCATTCTATTTTACTTAATTTATCTACAAACTTTCATTCGTTGCATTTTAATTTTGTGCATATTTTTATTTTCTTTTCTAAATTTATTATTTTTCCATTTGTGTTAAAATTTTCTTATTCAACTTTTGCATCTTTTCCTGAATTATTCTGGTGCTTCATGACTTGTTTTATTCTGATTGGGTATTATTATTCATAAGTCAATGCTATTCTTTTATAATACTTGCATTCCATTTGCATTGATATGCACTTATACTACCTTGCATTACCCACACACTCCCCCTCATTGTTGCAAATTTCGCACCATTGGTATGCCATGTGCTTCTATTGCTTTCTCACATACATGTTGTAGGTACCATGTAAATGAGACCCTCATTATTTGGCATCAACCCACCCATACTTTATTTATTTTTTTATCTTTATTTCTGGGTTACTTTTCTTCTTTTTTCTCTCCTTTCAGGATGGCCATCGAGAAGGGAAAGGAGAAGTTTCTAACAATGGGCGATAAACAAGTCCTCTGCATATTCTTTGGAGAACGCGCAGTAGTTGTAGCTCACAATCCCCATCCACTTGCACATCTTTGCATGCACCGAGGACGGTGCAATCTTTAAGTGTGGGGAGGTCGATACCGACTTCCGCGGGTAACTACTTTCTGACTCAACACTAATGTTTAAATTTTTTTTGTTAAATTAATTGTTGCATTTGCATGTTTGATTGATTTTGTGCATACTTTACCAACTACTTGGTTGAAGTAATATTTTCTTTTTCAAGAAACTTTTTAGAGTATTTCACTAATTTGAATTAAAATTTTTTTGTTAAACTTGCTTGAAGAAATTTTATTTTGGAACATGGTTTAGAGCTCGAACACACAAAACCAGTGAGATTTTGAGCCTATTTGATTGGTTGCATCTTATCAACCAATATTTTATTATTTTGGTGTGTGTTGTTCTCTCTAAAATTGTGATCTTTGTCTTGCTTGATTCTATATTTCCATTGTTTAATGTATGCATGCACTTATGTGATTGAGGCCTTGTTTCACTAAGCTTACAGACCCATATGGCCTTAACCTTTCATTATCCTTTGCAAACCAATTTGAGCCTATTTTACCCCTTTTATTCTTTACTTTAGCACATCATTAACTCTAAGCGGAAAATAATAATGTCCTTAATTTGAATCCTTGGTTAGCTTAGACTAGTGACAGTGCTCATGAATTAAGTGTGGGAAAATTGAGTTTGCCAATATTTTGTTTGAGAATTGGGTGTTGTGTATTCTTGAGAAAATATGAATAAGAATGTTAAGAACATGTTTATGCATTCAATACCTCAATCATATGCATTGAAAAAAAATATTTATTAAGAAAAGAAAAATTTATTAAGAAAAAAAATATAGAGAAAAAGAAAAGAAAAAGAGCAAATAATAAAAGGGGACAAAATGCCCCAAAGTAAATGGTGAAAGCAATGCATATGAGTTGTACTCAAATTCGGATGCATGAATATGTGGAAAACATAATTAATGGATAGTTAGGCTTTATATTATGATTACACGGATTGTCCTAAGTTAGGTGAGAAGTTTAGGTTAATTAAGGATTCAGATTTTAGTCCACTTAACCAAATACAATCCTACGTTGACCCTAACCCCATTACAACCCTTAAAAGACCTCTTGATTTGCGTATTTGTGCATTAAACTTTTGTTGATTGGTAGAAGAAGAGCAAGCCTTAGAAACAAGATTAGTAGAGAATTGAGAGAATCGAATCTCTAACACCTGAGCGATTAGAGTGTATACACTTCCAGTGAGGGTTCGATGCTCGATTCCTTGTTCCCGGCTTTCATGAGCTATCTTCTTCTTGCAAGTCTATTTGTACTTCATTTTTATGATTTGAATTAGTGAAATCCAGTTTATATTTGTTCTTGAAATATTTATTTACTTTTAACCAAGTAGGTAGAAACATTTTTCCATATAGTTGCATTCATATATAGGTTGCATTTCATAAGTTCTACTATTCCTCTTCACTCGTATAGCTTCTCTCGAGCTTAGCATGAGGACATGCTAATGTTTAAGTGTGGGGAGGTTGATAAACCCCATTTTTAGGGTTTATCCTGTGCTTAATCTAGTGGATTTTATCCACTATTCTCACACTTATTCATAGAAATCGCATGTTTTACATTTTTCTTCCTGATTTTGTGCTATGATTGAAAACATGCTTCTTTGGCCTTAATTTTGCTATGTTTAATCCTCTCTTATTAACATTCGATGTCTTGATATGTGTGTTAAGTGTTTTCAGAGATTACAGGACAGGAATGGCTTAGAGGATGGAAAGGAAGCATGCAAAAGTGGAAAGAATACAAGAAAGTGAAGGACTGCTAAAGCTGTCCAGCCTGACCTCTTGGTACTAAATCGACCATAACTTGAGCTACAGAAGTCCAAATAAGGCAGTTTTAGTTGCATTGGAAAGCTAACATTCGAGGCTTCGCAACGATATATAATTTGCCATATCTGCCCCGAAGATAGGTGACACGCACGCGTAGATCACACGCACGCGTTACTTGGCAAAAATCCAATCCACGCTCACGCGTGGACGACGCTCACGCGTGACTTTGCCGCGTGCTGGACGTATCAGAAATCGCTGGGGGCAATTTTTGGGTTGTTTCTGACCCAGGTTTCGGCCCAGAAAACACAGATTAGAGGCTATAAAATGGGGAAATCCATTAATTCATCAATACAACTTCTCATTATTCACAATTTTAGGTTTTAGATGTAGTTTTAGAGAGAGAGAAGCTCTCCCCTCTCTCTTAGGTTTTAGGATTTAGGATTTCTTTTAGGATTAGGATTTCTTCTTTTTCATTCTAGGTTTAATATTCCTTTAATTTAATTTCTCTTCTACTTTTATTTACTTTATCACTTAGTTGTTTATTTGCCCCAATTTGGTTTATGAACTTCATGTTGGAGTTGATTTCTTTATTTAATGCAACTTGAGGTATTTCAGGTTTATGATTTTTTTTCTTCTATTTATGATATAAATAATTTGGATTTTTCCCCTTTTGGCTTTGGTTGAGTAATTGGTGACACTTGAGTTATCAAACTCAGCTGTTGATTGGAAATTGGAATTTACTGATTGATTTGGATTCCTCTAAAGCTAGTCTTTCCATAGGAGTTGACTAGGACTTGAAGAATCAAGTTGATTAGTCCACTTGACTTTCCTTTATTTAGTAAGGGTTAACTAAGTGGGAGCAATAAACAAATCTCATCACACCTGATAAGGATAACTAGGATGGGATTTCCAGTTCTCATACCTTGCCAAGAGTTTTTCTAATTATTAATTTATTTTTCTTGTCTTTAATTTACTTGTTACTCATTTCAGAAACCCAGAAAGATACTTTTTCTATAACCAATAATAAATCATACTTCCCTGCAATTCCTTGAGAGACGACCCGAGGTTTGAATACTTTGGTTATAAATTTTATTGGGTTTGCTTAAGTGACAGCCAAAGTTTTTGTATGAAAGAATTCCTTGTTGGTTTAGAAACTATACCTACAATGTGATTATTTTTTATGAAATTCTTTACTAGCAAAAATCCTCTCGTCAGATTACACTATTCTTATGTTACAGTTGTAAGTTATGTTTCAAAGTTTTAGTTATGCCTTAAGATTGAATCTGTGATGGATATGAAGTTCTAGGATTACCTTTGGCGTCCCGGGATCTTATATCATACATCACTGGGCACTGTTACCATACTGAGAACCTCCAGTTCTCATACCATATTCTGTTATTTTTCAGATGTAGGTCGCAACCCACCTCGGTGAGTTGCATTGATTATGACAGAAACAGAGGATCATGGATACTTTTGGAGTCTGTTGTTTTATTTTGTTTATATATATCTCTCACTTTTGTATTTTACTTTGCCTAGAGGCTTGTATTTGAGAGAGAAAAACTTGTATAAACTGATTTTACTGTCTCAATCTTGTATGTTTGTATATAGCTAGCCGGCTTAAACTTCGTGAGCCGTGGCTAGCCTCTTATGATATTATACTCTATACTTTTGTTATATTATGTATATACCTCATGCCTCAAGGTAGTAGCTTCGTTAGTACGTTTTGCACTTTTAAATCATGTTTTTGAGCTATATCCTTCATCGGGTTTCTGGATTATATAAATTCTTTCTATATATTATATTTATGAGCTTAGAATTGTCGTAACCTTTGATTAACCTTTGCTTTACGAAGCGAGGTAAAGTTTAGGCTAATTAGGGTGTTACACTAACAATTTCATCTCAATCAGATTTTCCACTGTTTAGTTAACTAGCTTATGGATTTCAAATTTGAGAATTTAAGTTATCGGATTTGAGAAGCCCGTTTCTCATTCTAATTAATTTATCCTTTTATATGATTAATTTATCCTTTTATTTAATTAATTGTAAATGAAGAAATGCCTTCAGTTCAAAAAGTAACTATAAATGCGGTGATAGATGGCAAATTCGTTTTTTTTTCTTATCTTCAAAACAAACTCGATTATTAGTTATATTTTAAAGGTATTAGGTAGTCTATATAATAACTTATTTCATCTCGTACAATCATAAACTCAATAGCTCAACTTTTCTTCTTTTCAAATGTTAGAAGCCAACAACAATGTTCTGTGATTTTTGTTTATATCATTTTCCAACTACACATTAATCCAGGTACCACCATTTTCAGTAATAGATGCTAATCTTTTCTCCAATGTGTACACTCAAATATACATTGTTCACAATTTTTCAACAAAGTAAAAATTTCCGAAATAGAATTTTTAAACTGATTTTTTTCATTTGTATGACCATTTTGGTTGTTTTATTCTATATTTTTCGTTTTCATTTTTTTGTTGATTATTTCTATTCTATTTAAGGAGAGACTATTAATTGAGGTTAAAACCATTTTATATCACTGATCCTTTTGAGTTTTTTTTTTTTTATATTTTGATTGTTGTTTATGATATATTATTATTATTATTATTATTATTATTATTATTATTATTATTATTATTATTATTGTAATGAATACAATATTTTTAAATTATATTTTAATGTAAAATTTTTGAAAATATTATCT
>NC_029792.2:95776235-95855759 GCF_000816755.2 Arachis ipaensis | reverse complement strand
CCTTGAAGGCGTAAATTTTGAAAAGATTATTTTTTCTTTTTAATTTATTAACTCTTTTGCTCATTTTTGATATCTTTCACCTACATGAATTAGGTGAATACTAAGTTATTAGTACATTTTTAGTCTCTTTTGTATGTTATCAATTTTGTTGGTTTGTCATAATAATGAACCACATGTTTATCCAAAATTATTCAAAATTATTCAACATTATTCCCAATTATTCAACAAACAACAAAATTCAGTTAAGTAAACAATGAAAACTCAGCTCAGTAAAAAATTATTGTTAAACAAAGTTCACAGTTCAGTTTAGTAACTTCAGTTCAATCAGTTCACACTTCACAGCTCAGAAAATTAACATATCAGTAAATCACATACCAGTATATCAGATACATGCAATAGAGCTTCAGTAACTTCACAACATAGAGCTTCACAGAATAAAAAAAATTTTCAATCATAATCATTAGGGATACAGAGACATGTAACACTGCAATAATTATTGAATAAGTTAATCAAACCTTCATATCTAAAAAATGTACCTGCAAGCTCGAAGATGCCGTCAACATAGATGCAGGGGAGACAGAGCTACCGAGTGACCAAGGCAAGGAGCAGTGGTAGAGCACCTTCGAACCGAGTGAAGAACAAAGTTAGCGGCGGCATGGGTGCGCGACGGAGGCTTCGACGTTCCCACGGTGGGTGCTTAATGGAAGGGAAGGAAGGTTGCGATGGAGGGATAGGGAGCGACCTGAGGGACGACGGCAGCGGCACGAGGAGGTGGCTGGACAGAGGTGAGGGACGACGCGCTGGAGGAGATTGGGAGGAGCCCTTCGCGTGAGAGAGGCGCTGTGACCTTTGGAAGCTGGATCTCTTCATCTGGATGGAGTGGGATGTAATTAGGACTAACCGGAGGTTGAAACGACAACGTATGGATGTTCCTTTAAAAAACCGGCCAGGTCACGGTTCAGTTTGACCGACCGGTTCTCGGCCGATTCACCGGTTCAATTCCAGTTTTTAAAATATCCAGTTTTTCTGTTTTACCGAGTATATTTAAAAAGAAAAGAAAAAAGTAAGTAAGTCATCATGATTATGCCGAAACTAATTTTTGGTGAATTACCTAATGTTTATAAATATCTTTTACTAAAAATATTAATGATGGCTTCACTTTTTATTTTTTTGATTATTTATGTTCTATTTAAGGAGTAACAATAAATTGATTTTGTGGAACCTTTTATATTTTCATTTTTATGTTTGTTGTATGTGAAATATGTTATTCAAGTTTAATTATTCCTAAATTATTGTTTCAAATATAATAATCGTAAATTATTTTTCATTATAATAATCTTCACTTTTGCTTATTTTTTTAATTTATACACATTTCAGACTATTATTTTGGCATCTTTGATCTACAAAAATAAGGTGAGTAATTAGTTATGTCTATATTTTGTATTATTTGGAATATCTTTATTAGTTCCGTTTTTGGTTTGTCATAATAATATTCCCCATGTTTGTTCTTATTGTTTATTTTTATGAAATGGTCAATTATTAACGAATATCGATATCATGTGACACATTGAATTAAAATTTAATGTATTCATTTTCTAATTAAAAATATTAATCTTAAACTATAAATATTTTAATACTTAATTAAATAGTTTGTGTCAAATTTTTATGTGTGTTTGTTGTGTTCTTCCATTGAGTATTAATTAAGAATCACTCTATTGATGATTTGTAATCGATAAACTAAATAAATAAAAAAATAAGGCCATGTTTATCCTGAAAAAATTTTCTGGTGTATTACATCATGTTAAAGAATTTTTTTAGTTATACATATTATTAAAGAATTTATTCTATTCTAAGTTGCCTCATATAGTTACTACTATATATTAGTTCATAATTATTACACTCAGGAATATTACTTAAAAATAAGATAGAAAAAAATGTCTCATAACTCTTATGTGAATCATCTATACCCCTATAAATGTAACGAACAAATAAGTTTTATTTTTTTCTATTATAAGTATTTTTTATTATATAATGCATACAAACTACAAAAAAATCATAATTTCATTTAGATTAGAAGTTAAAAATTAAAGTTAGATGATATTAGTACTTTTTTGCTTAACAAAACTAAAATAAAGTAAAAAAATAAAGATGAAAACTAAAAAAATAGATAGCTCTAAAAAAGAAAAATTTTGAATTTTTTGTTATTATATATGGGAACAATGATTTATTTTTTATTATATTTATTTTTGTACCAAATAACAAGGTTAAATGTTATGTCCGATTTTTATTACTTATTTTACTTACAAACAGTTGTTTAAATTAAACTTTATAGTTATCGAGTCATGTTTTTGTCCAACAAAAAAATTGTTAGGAAGTCATTTTCAATTTTTTTAACAGGAGTACATCCATTATATCATGATTTTAATAATTAATGTAAAATTTAAAAAATTAAATAAATTTAAATTTATTTTGATTCCATTCAAAATTGAATTATATGTATTCCTATGGTCAAGAAATAGACTTAATTTCTTCTATAATAAATAGTTTTTTAATATTCTAATTTATAAAAAAGTCTCATTTTTTATTTATCCATCCTAAAAGTAAAAAATTAAAACTAATGTTAACATTTTTTATTAACATAACTAAAATAAAACATAAAAATAAACATTGAATAAAAATAAAAGCACATAAATTCTGAATTCCAAATTATAAAAAGGTTATAATAGGAGAGTTTTACGTAAATAATATTTTTGTAAGGTACTCCATAAATGAACTTAGATGAATGACTATTACATGTAAAATAAATCTTGATATATTGTGACAAATTAATTTGTGTAAATTTTAGAGTCATATTAAAACTGTAATTATGTGGCGTCCTTTTTTTATATTAGTTTTATATTCTACGTTTTACTATACATTTTATTATAAATTTTAATATTTTTAGTTGCACACATATTTTACCATACATCTTACGTTTTTAGAACTGTATTTGTTATATCATGCAGATAAAATACCCTAAGATACTTAACATTATTTTAGTGTTGAACAAGTTGTATCATATTAATTATTAAATCATATCTTTGGTGTATAATAGATATGGACAAAACCTGGATTCTAAAGCCACGAGATAGCATAGAATATAGACGAGGAGTTAATAAGTTCCTAGACTTTGCATTTGCGAATGCATCGTCGGATGACATGATAAAGTGTCCATGTCCTCAATGTGGATTTCAATTTATGCAAACAAGAGAGGATGCGTACGACCACCTGTTGATAAAGCCCTTTCCCCATGGATATACTTTGTGGTTGCATCTTGGTGAGAAACCTGTTGAGGATAGCTCTATTTCCACACCGATAGTTGATAAACCTATAACCGAGGTGAATCCATATTTCCAAATGGTGCACGAGGCATTTAACTTCACAATGCCTCCTGGAAGTGAGGAGACCACAACGGGCGATCCTGTAGAAGACGATGATATGGAGTTGCCGTACTTGTACGATGGTCCAAGTCGCGAGGCACAGGATTTTACCGAGCTTCTTGCGGATGGAGCGGAGGAATTATATCCTAGCTGCTCGAAATACTCAAAGTTGTCTTTCCTAGTGAAGCTTTATCACATTAAGTATATGTGCGGTGTGAGTAACATGGCTATGTCGATGATTCTGGACTTATTTCGGGATACATTTGAGCAAGCCAAACTCCTGTCCACATTGTATGAAGCAAAAAAAAAACCTATCTGAAAGTTAGGGATTGAATACAAAAAGATAGATGCATGCCCGAAAGACTGCATGTTATATCAGGGTGATGATGTGGACGCGACCAAATGCAAGCAGTGTGGGACTTCACGATGGCAGTAAAAGACGCGAAAGGGTTCTGTTACAAAACTCAAAATACCTGTCAGAAAAAACGGAAAGCCTCTCCCAGCAAAGACTCTCCGTTACTTTCCTCTTATACCACGATTGCAACGGTTATTCATGTGTAGCAAAACTTCAACTGACATGTTATAGCATAAAGAGGCTGATAATAATGATGGGTACCTGAGGCATCCAAGGGACGCTGAAGCATAGAAAGGCTTTGATGCAAAGTATCCATTTTTCTAACGATCCGCGTAGAGTTCGTTTAGCTTTAGCTAGTGACGGATTTAATCGGAAATATGAGTACAAAGTATTCCATTTGGCCTGTAATTCTTATTCCATACAATCTTTCTCCCTGGTTATGCATGAAACAGGCATCTTTTATACTATCTATGATTATTCCTGGTCCTAAAATGCCAGGTAATGACATAGAAGTTTATCTGGAGCCCTTGGTGGATGAGTTGAAGCAACTCTGGGATGGCGTTGAAACTTATGATGCTAATAAGAGGACCACTTTCAAGATGCGTGCGGCGCTAACGTGGACTATTAGCGATTTTCTAGGGTTGAGAAATTTATCTGGGTGGAACACGTACAGTAGGCATCTTTTATACTATCTATGATTATTCCTGGTCCTAAAATGCCAGGTAATGACATAGAAGTTTATCTGGAGCCCTTGGTGGATGAGTTGAAGCAACTCTGGGATGGCGTTGAAACTTATGATGCTAATAAGAGGACCACTTTCAAGATGCGTGCGGCGCTAACGTGGACTATTAGCGATTTTCTTGATGTTCTACCCTTAATTGATTTATGTTGTAACTCAAATCTTCTAGAGAAGTGTTGAGTTGTTCCCAATAGTTGTTGGGAGGAAAGTGCATCCCTTGAGGTATCTCCAGGATCTCTTGGTGATGAGCTTCCTGATGTGTCTCTTGGGCTCCATGAGTGGGCTCTCTTATTTGCTCCATCCTTTTCTTAGTGATGGGCTTGTCTTCCTCAATGGGGATGTTTCCTTCTATGAAAACTCCAGCTGAGCGACATAGATGGCAAATAAGATGAGGAAAAGCTAGCCTTGCCAAGGTAGAGGGCTTTTCGGCTATTTTGTAGAATTCAAGGGAGATAACTTCTTGAACTTCTACTTCCTCTCCGATCATGATGCTATGAATCATGATGGCCCAGTCTATAGTAACTTCAGACTGGTTGCTAGTAGGAATGATTGAGCGTTGAATGAACTCCAACCATCCTCTAGCTACAGGCTTAAGGTCCAGTCTTCTCAGTTGAACCGGTTTTCCTTTTGAGTCAATCTTCTATTGAGCTCCTTCCACACATATGTCCATAAGGACTTGGTCCAACCTTTGATTAATGTTGACCCTTCTAGTGTAGGGGCGTGCATCTCCTTGCATCATGGGCAAGTTGAACGCTAACCTCACATTCTCCGGACTAAAGTCTAAGTATTTCCCCCGAACCATTGTAAGATAATTCTTTGGGTTTGGGTTCTTACTTTGATCATGGTTCCTAGTGATCCATGCATTGGCATAGAACTCTTGAACCATTAGGATTCCAACTTGTTGAATGGGATTGGTTAGAACTTCCCAACCTCTTCTTTGGATTTCATGTCGGATCTCCGGATACTCATTTTTCTTGAGTTTGAAAGGGACCTCGGGGATCACCTTCTTCTTGGCCACAACATCATAGAAGTGGTCTTGATGGGCTTTGGAGATGAATTTTTCCATCTCCCATGACTCGGAGGTGGAAGCTTTTGTCTTCCTTTTTCATTTTCTAGAGGTTTCTCCGGTCTTAGGTGCCATCAATGGTAATGGAAAAAAAAACTATTCTTTTACCACACCAAACTTAGAATATTGCTCGCCCTCGAGCAAGAGAAGAAAGAAAAGAAGAAGAAGAAAAAATATGGAGGAGAGTGAGGGGGAGGTGTATTCGGCCAAGGTATAGAAGATAGGGTTGTGTTGTATGAAAATGAAGGAGGATGGAGGGGTTTATATAGTGAGGGGAGAGGGAGTAGGTTCGGCCATATTGGGTTGGTTTGGGTGGGAAAGTGATTTTGAATTTTGAAGGTAGGTGGGGTTTATGGGGAAGAGTGGATGGATGTGAGTGGTGAAGGGGTAATAGGGAAGAGAGATTGAGGTGATTGGTGAAGGGTTTTGGGGAAGGGTGTTTATTGGAAAGAGAGGATGAATGTTGAGAAGAGGGGAGAATATGAGTGGAGGTAGGTGGGGATCCTCTGGGGTCTACAGATCCTGAGGTGTCAAGGATTTACATCCCTGCACCAATTAGGTGTGTAAAACGCCTTTGCATGCAATTCTGGCATTTAAACGCCGAAGTGATGCTTGTTCTGGGCGTTCAACGCCCATGTGCAGCATGTTTCTGGCGTTGAACGCCAGCTCCATGCTTGTTTCTGGCGTTCAGCGCCAGCTCTTCTCAGGGTGTATTCCTGGCATTTGAACGCCAGGATGTTGCTTGTTTCTAGCGTTCAACGCCAGATCCATGCTCTGTTCTGGCGTTCAACGCCAGCCAGATGCTCCTTACTGGCTTTTAAACGCCAGTAAGTCCTTCCTCCAGGGTGTGATTTTCCTTCTACTATTTTTGATTCTGTTTTTAATTTTTGTATTTATTTTGTGACTCCACATGATCATGAACCTAATAAAACATGAAAGAACAATAAAAATAAAAATAAAATTAGATAAATAAAAATTGGGTTGCCTCCCAACAAGCGCTTCTTTAATGTCAATAGCTTGACAGTGGGCTCTCATGGAGCCACACAGGTGATCAGGTCAATGTTGTAGACTCCCAACACCAAACTTAGAGTTTGGCTAAGGCCTCCCAACACCAAACTTAGAGTTTGATTGTGGGGGCTTTGTTTGACTCTGTATTGAGAGAAGCTTTTCATGTTTCCTCTCCATTGTTACAGAAGGATAGCCTTGGGCCTTAAACACAAGGTAGTCCCCATTCAATTGAAGGACTAATTCTCCTCTGTTAACATCTATCACAGGTTCTGCTGTGGCTAGGAAAGGTCTTTCAAGCATTCATCCTCCTCCTTCCTAGTGTCTAAGATTATGAAATCAGCAGGGATGTAAAGGCCTTCAACCTTTACTAACACGTCCTCTACTAATCCATAAGCTTGTCTTACTGACTTGTCTGCCAATTGTAATGAGAATAAGGCAGGTTGTACCTTAATGATCCCTAGCTTCTTCATTACAGAGAGTGGCATAAGATTTATACTTGACCCTAGGTCACACAGAGCTTTCTCAAAGGTCATGGTGCCTATGGTACAGGGTATTAAGAATTTTCCAGGATCTTGTTTCTTTTGAGGTAAAGTTTGTTGAACCCATGTATTTAGTTCACTAATGAGCAAGGGGGTTCACCTTCCCAAGTCTCATTACCAAACAGCTTGGCATTCAGCTTCATGATGGCTCCTAGATATTGAGCAACTTGCTCTCCAGTTACATCTTCATCCTCTTCAGAGGACGAATAGTCTTCAGAGCTCATGAATGGCAGAAGGAGGTTTAGTGGAATCTCTATGGTCTCTATATGAGCCTCAGATTCCTTTGGGTCCTTAATAGGGAACTCCTTCTTGCTTGAGAGACGTCCCATGAGGTCATCTTCAGTGGGGTTCACGTCCTCTCCATCCTCCATGCATTCGGCCATATTGATTATATCAATGGCCTTGCACTCTCTTTTTGGATTCTCTTCAATATTGCTTGGGAGAGTACTAGGAGGTGTTTCAGTGATTTTCTTACTCAGTTGGCCCACTTGTGCTTCCAAATTTCTTATGGAGGACCATGTTTCACTCATGAAACTTAAAGTGGCCTTGGACAGATCAGAGACTAAGTTTGCTAAATTAGAGGTATTTTGTTCAGAATTCTCTGTCTGTTGTTGAGAAGATGATGGAAAAGGCTTGCTATTGCTGAGCCTGTTTCTTCCACCATTATTAAAGCCTTGTTGAGGCTTTTGTTGATCCTTCCATGAGAAATTTGGATGATTTCTCCATGATGAATTATAGGTGTTTCCATAAGGTTCACCCATGTAATTTACCTCTGCTATTGCAGGGTTATCAGGATCATAAGCTTCTTCTTCAGAAGATGCCTCTTTAGTACTGTTGGATGCATTTTGCCATCCCTTCAGACTTTGGGAAATCATGTTGACTTGCTGAGTCAACACTTTGTTCTGAGCCAATATGGAATTCAGAGCATCAACTTCAAGAACTCCCTTCCTCTGAGGCGTCCCATTATTCACGGAATTTCTCTCAGAAGTATACATGAATTGATTATTTGCAACCATGTCAATAAGTTCTTGAGCTTCTGCAGGCGTTTTCTTTAGGTGAATGGATCCACCTGCAGAATGGTCCAGTGACATCTTGGAAAACTCAGACAGACCATAATAAAATATATCCAGAATGGTCCATTCTGAAAGCATGTCAGGAGGACACCTTTTGGTCATCTGCTTGTATCTTTCCCAAGCTTCATAGAGGGATTTACCATCTTTTTGCTTGAAGGTCTGAACATCCACTCTAAGCTTGATCAACTTTTGAGGAGGAAAGAACTTAGCCAAGAAGGCTGTGACCAGCTTATCCCAGGAGTCCAGGCTCTCCTTAGGTTGTGAGTCCAACCATGTTCTAGCTCTGTCTCTTACAGCAAAAGGGAAAAGCATGAGCCTGTAGACTTCAGGATCTACTCCATTAGTCTTAACAGTCTCACAGATCTACAGGAACTCAGTTAAAAACTGATAGGGATCTTCTGATGGAAGTCCATGGAATTTGCAGTTCTGTTGCATTAGAGCAACTAATTGAGGTTTCAGCTCAAAATTGTTTGCTCTAATGGTAGGGATTGAGATGCTTCTTCCATCAAACTTGGAAGTAGGTGTAGTATAATCACCAAGCATCCTCCTTGCATTATTGTTGTTAGGTTTGGCTGCCATCTCCTTTTCTTGTTCGAAAATTTCAGTAAGCTTGTCTCTGGATTGTTGTAATTTAGCTTCTCTTAGTTTCCTCTTCAGAGTCCTTTCAGGTTCTGGATCAGCTTCAACAAGAATGCCCTTTTCCTTGTTCCTGCTCATATGAAAGAGAAGAGAACAAGAAAAGAAGAGGAATCCTCTATGTTACAGTAAAGAGGTTCCTTATTGTTAGTAGAAGAAGAAAGGGAATAAGAGTGAAGAAGAATGGATAATCCAAACACAAGGGTGAGGATAGGAACAGAGATATGAGATGAAGAGAAGTGTTAGTAAGTAATTAAATAAATAGAAGAAGATGAGAGAGAGAAGTTTTCAAAAATAATTTTTGAAAAGGAGTTGATGATTTTCGAAAATTAAAGGGGAAATAAAATGAAAATTAAAATTTAAAACAATTAATTAATTAAAAAGAATTTTTGAAAAAGAGGGAGGTATTTTCGAAAATTAGAGAGGGAAGAGTAGTTAGGTGGTTTTGAAAAAGATAAGAAACAAACAAAAAGTCAATTAGTTAGTTGAAAAAGATTTGAAAATCAATTTTTAAAAGATTAGAAGATAAGAAGTTAGAAAAGATATTTTAAAATCAAATTTTTGAAAAAGATAAAATTTTGAAAAAGATATGATTAAAAAATATTTAATTTTTTTTTGAAAAAGATAAGATTTTTAAAATTGAAATTTTGACTTGACTTACAAGAAACAACTAATTTTAAAAATTTTTGACTAAGTCAACTCAAATTTTCGAAAATTTGAGAAATAAGGAAAAGATATATATATATATTTTTTTATTTTTGAATTTTTTAATGAGGAAAGAGAAAAACACAAAAAAGACTCAAAACATAAAAATTATGAATCAAAACACACAATGCATGCAAGAACACTATGAATGTCAAGATGAACACCAAGAACACTTTGAAGATCAAGATGAACATCAAGACTTATTTTTGAAAATTTTTAAGAAAAGAAACACATGCAAGACACCAAACTTAAAAATTTTTAATGTTTAGACACTATGAATGCAAAAATGTATATGAAAAACAACAAAAGACACACAAAAAAATATGGAGATCAAACAAGAAGACTTGTCAAGAACAACTTAAAGATCATGAAGAATACCATGCATGAATTTTTGAAAAATGCAAGAAACATAGAAACATGCAATTGACACCAAACTTAAAAATTGACACTAGACTCAAACAAGAAACATCAAATTTTTTGTTTTTTTATGATTTTATAAATTTTTTTTTGGTATTTTTTGAAAATTATTTGGAAAAAGAAAAATAAGAATTTCAAAATTTTTAATATGAATTCCAGGAATCTTGCAATGTTTGTCTAAAGCTACAGTCCAGGAATTAGACATGGCTCACTAGCCAGCCAAGCTTTCAATGAAAGCTCCAGTCCAAAATACTAGACATGGCCAATGGCCAGCCAAGCTTTAGCATATGAGTCAGACATACAACAGCTAAGTCATCAAATTAACTTTCCTCTATGCTGATGGTTTGGAAGCATCAGTCCAAAAGAATTTAGACATGGCTTTACAGCCAGCCAGGCTTCAACATGCTTCATGAAACTCTAGAATTCATTCTTAAAAATTCTGAAGTCATAGGATAATTTATTTTTGAAATTTTTTTTCGAAAATAGAATTAATAGAAACAAAAAGCTTTAAAATTAAAATAAAATTACCTAATCTGAGCAACAAGATGAACCGTCAGTTGTCCAAACTCGAACAATCCCCGGCAACAGCGCCAAAAACTTGGTGTTGTTGCCGGATAAAAAACTTGGCACTGATGTTACCTGAAACAAATGAGAAATTGTAGTTCGAACATTCAATTCTCGGGCAACGGCGCCAAAAACTTGATAGGCGAAATTTTTTTTCAGATGTAAAATTTGTTGTTCGTTCTCTCCCTGGCAATGGCGCCAAAAACTTGGTGCACAATACCATGGTCCAAACATAACTTCACAACTTCGCACAACTAATCCAGCAAGTGCACTGGGTCATCCAAGTAATACCTTACGTGAGTAAGGGTCGATCCCACGGAGATTGTTGGTATGAAGTAAGCTATGGTAATCTTGTAAATCTCAGTTAGGCGGATAATAATTGGTTATGGAGTTTTCGAATAATAATAGTAAGTAAACAGAAAATAAGGATAAAATACTTATGTAAATTTATTGATGAAAATTTCAGATAAGCGTCTGGAGATGCTGTATGGCTCTAGAACATCTGCTGTCCTACTGCTTTTATCCAATCCTTCTTACTCCTTTCCATGGCAAGCTGTATGTAGGGCATCACCATTGTCAATGGCTACATCCCATCCTCTCAGTAAAAATGGTCCAAATGCTCTGTCACAGCATAGCTTATCATCTGTCGGTTCTCGATCATGTCGGAATAGAATCCCTTGATTCTTTTGCGTTTGTCATCACGCCCAACAATCGCGAGTTTGAAGCTCGTCACATTCATTCAACCCATAAATCCTACTCAGAATACCACAGACAAGGTTTAGACTTTCCGGATTCTCATGAATGCCGCCATCAATCTAGCTTATACCACAAAGATTCTGATTAAGGAATCCAAGAGATATGCGCCCGGTCTAAGGTAGAACGGAAGTGGTTGTCAGTCACGCGTTCATAGGTGAGAATGATAATAAGTGTCACGGATCATTACATTCATCATGTTGAAGTGCAACGAATATCTTAGAATAAGAATAAGCTGAATTGAATAGAAAATGGTAGTCATTGCATTGAAACTTGAGGTACAGCAGAGCTCCACACCTTAATCTATGGAGTGTAGAAACTCTACCGTTGAAAATACATAAGAACAAGGTCTAGGCATGGCCGAATGGCCGGCCTCCTTCAACGTGATCAAAGATGATCCGAAGATAATCCAAAGATGTCTAATACAATAGTAAAAGGTCCTATTTATATCAGACTAGGTACTAGGGTTTACAAAAATAAGTAATTGATGCAGAAATCCACTTTCGGGGCCCACTTGGTGTGTGCTTGGGCTGAGCTTGAATTTTACATGTGCAGAGGCTTCTTTTGGAGTTGAACGCCAAGTTGTAACGTCTTTTTGGAGTTCAACTCTGGTTCGTGACGTGTTTCTGGCGTTTGACTCCAAAATGCAGCGTAGAACTGGCGTTGAGCGCCAGTTTGCGTCATCTAATCTCGAATAAAGTATAAACTATTATATATTGCTGAAAAGCTCTAGATGTCGACTTTCCAACGCCATTGAGAGCGTTCCATTTAGAGTTCTGGAGCTCCCAAAAATCCATTTCGAGTGCAGGGAGGTCAGAATCCAACAGCATCAGCAGTCCTTCTTCAACCTCTGAATCTGATTTTTGCTCAAGTCCCTCAATTTCAGCCAGAAAATACCTGAAATCACAGAAAAACACACAAACTCTTAGTAAAGTCCAGAAATGTTATTTTTAATTAAAAACTAATAAAAATATAATAAAAACTAGCAAAAACATACTGAAAACATACTAAAAATAATGCCAAAAAGCGTATAAATTATCCACTCATCAGTTGCCTCGCCTGAGAACCGACCCTTCCATTCCATGAAATCAGAGTCTTCGTGGTATAGGCGAGAATCAATTGGTAGCATTCTTGAGATCCGGAAAGTCTAAACCTTGTCTGTGGTATTCCGAGTAGGATCTGGGATGGGATGACTGTGACGAGCTTCAAACTCGCAAGTGTTGGGCGTGTGACAGACGCAAAAGGATCAATGGATCCTATTCCAGCATGATCGAGAACCAACAGCTGATTAGACGATGTGGTGACAGCGCATCAGGACCATTTTCACTGAGAGGACGGGAGTTAGCCATTGACAACGGTGAAACCCAACATAAGCTTGCCATGGAAAGGAGTATGAATGATTGGAAGAAGGCAATAGGAAAGCAGAGGTTCAGGAGGAACAAAACATCTTCATACGCTTATGTGAAATTCTTACCAATGAATTACATAAGTATCTCTATCTTTATTTTATGCTTTATTCATCTTTTAATTATCAATCCTCCATAACCA
This sequence comes from Arachis ipaensis, assembly GCF_000816755.2. Classification (NCBI taxonomy): domain Eukaryota; kingdom Viridiplantae; phylum Streptophyta; class Magnoliopsida; order Fabales; family Fabaceae; genus Arachis; species Arachis ipaensis. The sequence goes on along the minus strand of NC_029792.2, from coordinate 95,842,937 downwards.
TTTGAATCCACCTGACTGAGATTTACAAGATGACCATAGCTTGCTTCAAGCCGACAATCTCCGTGGGATCGACCCTTACTCACGTAAGGTTTATTACTTGGGGGACCCAGTGCACTTGCTGGTTAGTTGTGCAGAGTTGTGATAAAGAGTTGAGATTACAATTGTGCGTACCAAGTTGTTGGCGCCCTTGATGATCACAATTTCGTGCACCATAAGCGTTATGTCCTGTTTATATAAAAGGTACCTAGGACAATTGAAGCAATACGTGCGTAACAGGGCACAAGCAGAAGGCTCAATTGTGGAGGGCTATTTATCCGAGGAGATTTTGACATTCTGTTCCAGATATTTGGATAATATTGAGACTAGAATCAACCGACCAGCGCAAGTTGATGATCAACCTGTTGATACTGCAAACAATACAGGAAAAACTATGTTTCCAGAAATTAGAAATGCTTCAGGGGCTGTTTCACATTTTGGACTGACTCCGATGGAAAATGATCAGGCACATCGTCATGTGCTAGTCAATTGCAAAGCTGTTGTTCCATTTATTGAGTAAGCATGCATGATGAGCGGATAATTTATACGCTTTTTGGCATTGTTTTTAGTATGTTTTAGTTTGTTTTTATTATATTTTTATTAGTTTTTAATTTAAAATCACATTTCTAGACTTTACTATGAGTTTGTGTGTTTTTCTGTGATTTTAGGTATTTTCTGGTTGAAATTGACGGACTGGAGCAAAAATCTGATTCAGAGGCTAAAAAAGGACTGCAGATGCTGTTGGATTCTGACCTCCCTACATTCGAAGTGGATTTTCTGGAGCTACAGAAGCCCAATTGGCGCGCTCTAAATTGTGTTGGAAAGTAGACATCCAGGGCTTTCCAGAAATATATAATAATCCATACTTTGCCAGAGATTTGATGGCCCAAACTGGCGTTCCAAGTCAGCATAAAAATTCTGGCGTCAAAACGCCAGAATTGGCACAAAAGCTGGAGTTAAACACCCAAACTGGCACAAAAGCTGGCGTTTAACTCCAGGAAAAGTCTCTACACGTGGAAGCTTCAATGCTCAGTCCAAGCACACACCAAGTGGGCCCGAAAGTGGATTTTTACGTCATTTACTCATTTCTGTAAACCCTAGGTTACTAGTTCTCTATAAATAGGACCTTTTGCTATTGTATTTGGATGTCTGTGAATCTTTGGACGCTTAGTCTTTAGATCATGGAGGCTGGCCTCACGGCCATGCCTAGACCTTGTTCTTATGTATTTTCAATGGTGGAGTTTCTATACACCATAGATTAAGGTGTGGAGCTCTACTGTTCCTCATGAATTAATGCAATTACTATTGTTCTTCTATTCAATTTACACCTACTTCTTCTCTAAGATATCACTTGTTCTTCAACCTGATGAATGTGATGATCCGTGACACTCATCATCATTCTCACCTATGAACGTGTGCCTGACAACCATCTCCTTTCTACCTTCAATTGAGTGCGTATCTCTTAGCCTTCTGGTTCATGACGCATGGTTGCCTCGCCTGACAACCGAGCCTTCCATTCCATGAAATCAGAACCTTCGTGGTATAGGCTAGAATTATTGGCGGCCATTCTTGAGATCCGGAAAGTCTAAACCTTGTCTGTGGTATTCCGAGTAGGGTCCAGGAAGGGATGGCTGTGACGAGCTTCAAACTCGCGAGTGTTGGGCGTAGTGACAGACGCAAAAGGATCAATAGATCCTATTCCAGCATGGTCGAGAACCAACAGCTGATTAGCCATGTGGTGACAGCGCATTTGGATCATTTTCACCGAGAGGACGGGAGGTAGCCATTGACAACGGTGAAACCCAACATAAAGCTTGCCATGGAAAGGAGTATGAATGATTGGAAGAAGGCAATGGGAAAGCAAAGGTTCAGGAGGAACAAAGCATCTTCATACGCTTATCTAAAATTCTCACCAATGAATTACATAAGTATCTCTATCTTTATTTTATGTTTTATTCATCTTTTAATTATCAATCCTCCATAACCATTTGAATCCGCGTGACTGAGATTTACAAGATGACCATAGCTTGCTTCAAGCCGACAATCTCCGTGGGATCGACCCTTACTCGCGTAAGGTTTATTACTTGGACGACCCAGTGCACTTGCTAGTTAGTTGTGCGGAGTTGTGATAAAGAGTTGAGATTACAATTGTGCGTACCAAGTTGTTGGCGCCATTGATGATCACAATTTCGTGCACCAATGCACATATATTTTTTAAGCACAATTATAACCCATTTCAAACACTCAGTCATTGGACTAATTTCTTGTTATGTCATAAAGTACATTAAGGTCAGAAATGAAGTGAAAATTACGGCATCAAACAAGGTCGCAATCTAAGATAGACCGTGTTGTGCATGCAGAATTTTCTCTCTAGTTCAAGCATGAGGTTTGTAGAAATTTAACCTGACCAACTTATTTGTGCCCTAGAATTATAAATTACGAATTCCAATGCTTTATATGAATGAACTCTAATTTTTGGTGCCAGGTTCCAATGGACAGTACTATACATTCGAAAGAAATGAAGTTGCTGGGATGTGGTCCCATGCTTCAGGCAAGACGTTTTGGGGCGTACAACATCAATGGGTACAAGTTTAGAACTATCACAAAGGAAGACAGGCTAAAAACCGAAAATAGTGGAGTTTTTGTCTCATCCAATACAAGAAGTTATGTAAGCGTGCGTGACAATAGAGTGGATGTTGGTAGTGTTCTATATTATGGAAAAATTGGGGACATAATCGAATTGAACTACAGCTGCCATTTCACAGTGGTTTTGTTCAGAGGTATTTGGGCTGATACAACTACGAGTAGAGGCATCAAACAAGACCACCTGGGCCTTACCAGCGTTAATTTCACTCGTCCGATTAACACCGATGATTGAGAAGAGGATGAACCGTACATATTGGCATCAGAAGCTCATCTTATGTGCTGTGTACGTGATGAAGTAGATCAAGAATGGAGTGTAGAGGTTCATGTAAAACCACGAGACTTGTGTGACATGGAAGAAGAGAATGAAGAAGTTGAAGTTGCTTTTTCTCCACAGCCCGGGTTGAACATGTCAGTGGCAGGTGACATTAGTGATTTATAGTTGACAAGGGATGATGATATAGAAGACCCAATAGAAGATGTTTTTGATAACATCAATGATGTGGCATAGTGAAAATATGGGAAACATGTACATCATTTATAGTGGATCTGTGTGTGTTTAATAAGTTTAACATTGTTTATGATGCACGCAGTTTGCTGGTTACATTACTATCTGTGTTTTCGTATTTATATTAAGTTTTCATTTCTTGTTGATTTTCATGAATACCACCAGTTTCTCATTTCTTCCAACGATTGTTGCTAGCAAAAGTCAGTTTTGAAGGCTTTGTTGTTGTCATCATCATTGTTGTTATTCTTAATCTCCAATGAAGAAAATTATGATGTCGAGTAAATTACGTTGAATTACAACATTGTTATCATTGACGAATATAGTCAACATAAAATGGTGTTGTAACAGGAGAAATAAAAACTGAAGATTTCTCATCATGCTGTGCAGGCACAACATTCGCTAACGAAATGACTATGGCCTCTCCATTCTCTTTATTGGAACATGCAATTATGGTTGCCAGAGACATATAGTCCCGTAAGTTGAATGTTAGGTCTTGGTTGGAAGCTATATTAGGACGATCTTGTTCTGATGAATACTCAAAAATGACAAACAAAGCTACTGTGCAGGTTTGTTCATTTGCCATACCCTTAAAAACTTGAGTTAAACTATATTTGAATAATAAGTCCTTTAAGCTAATATTATGCTTACAACATTTAACCAATGATAGTTGTTACGTTCATGCTAAAATTTTTAGGAACATCATGAGTGGGTATCAATGTACAAGGAGAAATTTGGGTATATTTTTGTGACATTTGTAGCTGGTAGGACCTCTGAAGAAATACTTGCTGAATTAAAGGTTAGAAATAAATTTCTAGCATAGAAAGGGAATCATAGAGACACAATATGCTTTACAAAAAGACCATTAACTATACATTTTATTATGATGCAGACACGCTTTAATAACACGCATGTTGTTGAGTTGGAGATTGCTTCAAAAGAGGAATTAAAGTATATAGAACGTTCTATTAGAGAGCTTCTTTCCAAGAAATCTATCCAAACTACAGACGAAGGAGATGGTAATCGTTAATTTTGTATTTGTTAATGTTTAAAGTCCTCTTCCCATAATTCCACAATTTTTTTCTTAATTACTAGGAAATGACTTGGAAGTTATCATTTTCTTTTAAGTAGATTTATGTTGTTGGTTGCATGTTCATATTTTTAGTGTCACCTGAATATTCAGGCAAAATAGTTGATGACACTCTAGATTGGGCAGACACTGATTCAGAAGATGATTTAGATGTTATCTCCTTCGGTGTTTATGATATCTCCAAGAATGTTCAGCTCAATAAGGTTCCAGAAGAAGACAATGAAACTTTATACACCCAACATAGAGAAGATGACGTACATGCTGTAAAAAGGGGCTTCGATCTGAACAAGTTGCCATGGTTTTGAGATGAGTTATCAAATCCTTTATCATCTGACTGCAGTAGATTTTTGACAGAGTATTTCTGGCCAGGTCAATACGATGTTGATGAGAAATTTTGACTCAATACTTGTTTGTTTACTTTAGTAATTATGATTTTTATGCTCTATTGAACTTTGTTTTGACTTAGTGAATTCAGACGTTCACTTGATTTTTTCTTTACCATTTATGCTTGAATACAAACTCAAAATGCGCTGATAGTACAAGAAAAAACCTGATTCGTAAATTTGTGCACATTATTAATTTATAAATATTTTTTAAATTAATGAATTATTTTTTACGTAACACAAAATCGAAAATTTATTTAATGCATTAAGTTGCAGTGTTTGAAACATGTTTTTCGTAAAAAAAAAATAGCGAGGACTAGAATAGATTTAACAAGGGAATGTTTAAACAAAAAAAAATTCAAGTTAAAAATAATATTGCAGTGGTTGGAAGAAAACCGCTGCAAAAAAAGTATCTAAGCATATTTGCCAACTCGACATTTTGTGGCGGTTACAGCAAAACAGCTGCAAAATGAGAGCTATTGGTAGCCTCTCCCAAATCTGCCACAAGAACCGCTGGCATATTCTATTTTGCAGCGGTTGAAAAAAACCGCCACTAAATAGATGCTGCTATCTGCCAGTTTTCTTGTAGTGTCAAGACACCTCCTATGATGGAGATGCCTATGATCTAGATCAACCCATGATGAGAGAGGTGAATTACATGGGAAAACCCTATGGAAACACCTACAACCCCTCATGGAGGAATCACCCTAACCTCTCATGGAAGAATCAACAGATGCTTTAGCAAGGCTTCAACAACAATCAAGGTGGAAGAACCCAGAATAGGTTCAACAATAGACCACCATTCCCATCTTCTCAGCAACAGATGCAGACTTCTAAGCAGAGCTTTTCTGACTTAGCAACCACAGTCTCTAAACTCTCTAAGACTATGGCTACGTAATTAAAGAAGTAAACTATCTACAATATTCACATATTCACATAACCAATATCAAGGCATACGTTGCAACCATTCCCCGGCAACGGCGCCAAAAATTTGACACGCAAGCGCCAAGGGTGTATTGGTAAAGATTCTCTTTAAGAAAACCGCGTTGTAAGTATAGCTCTACCAACAACAATCCTCGGGGGTCAAATTTAGAAGAGGAATTTGGTTGTCACAAGTTCAACCCCATTAGAAATAACCGAAGTATTCAAACCTCGGGTCGTCTCACAAGGAATGGGCAATCATGTGCTTCAACATTGATTAGAAATCCGGGGTTGTGAGTTATAAGCATGAAGATAAATGGGAATCTTAACAAACAAGTAATCTTAAAATGCAACAATTAATTCAATCAACTAAGCAAAACATAAGCAGCTTAAATGAACAAACAACATTCCACTTAATTCTATTGTAACCCAAACAAGAAACTACAACTAAAGCAATTGGTTGAAAAAGTTGATTTTCAAGTATGAATAATAAAGGTAACTCTTGGCTAGGCTCAGGAATTGGGATCACCATCCTTGTCTAACAACTGTACCTTGATAATTATAAGGAACCAAGCTCATTAAGTCTACTCTCAAAGTCTTAAGTACGTGATATCTACTCCTAGACTTGAAGTACGTCAAATGGCCCTGATCACATCAATCCATAAGTCCCAACCTACCTACTAATTAGATTAGTAGTGGGTTGGTGTTAATAAGTATCAAATTGACCACCTAGGGCTCCCAAATCATCAAATCCATTAGACCCAATGACTCAAGTTTACCCAATTTCCTTGACCTAGGCCAAGAGTGAAAAAGAACTACTCCATAATCAAAGTAAACAATTCATCAAACACTTGGTAAGCACTAACAAAAGACATGTTCAAAATAGCAATTAAAATGAGTTCTACAAATACCCACTAACAATTATCAACATGTAATCATCCAGACAACAAAGCTAAGCATAGAAATCATCAATGTAACATCAACAAGTCAAGATTCACAACATTCATGAAATGGGTATAAAATGAGAATTGACAAGAATTCATAAACTATCACAAGATATAAGCAAAATTGTAACAAGAAATTCAAATTGAACAATTAAAACTAGTAATTAACAAGATCCAAGTCACAAATCAACAAGGGAAGATCAAATTAAAACTAGGTCTAGAGAAGAACAGGGGTTTCTCCCTCTAGAACCTCAAACTAGATAAAATTATGTCCTAGTTTAAAATGAGTGATCTCCCCTTTTCCCCTAGCATCCTTGGGTCTTTTTCCATGCAGAAACAGCTTGAAATTGGGCCTAATGAGCCTCAGAAATTGCCAGGCACGATTTCCTTTAATGAGGTCACGTGCAGCCTTCCACGCGTGCGCGCCATGCGTGTGCGCGCGCCGATTGCTCTTGCGATCTATGCATGCATGCCAAGTACGCGTGCGCGTCGATAAGAATCTCCTGATTCGCGCGGATGCATCCATCCTTGTGCGCCGCTTCCAGCCAATCCCATCCACGCGTGCGCATGGAGTGCGCGAGCGCGCCGATGCTGCTTTTCCCAAGATCTCAATTCTTCATGTTCCTCCCTTTTGTACATGCTTTCTCCCTCTCTTCTAAGTCATTCCTACCCTATAATTCCTGAAATTACTCAACAAATACATCACGGCATCGAATGGCAATAGAAGAGGATTAAAATATGGTAATTTTAAGGCAAAATAAGCATGTTTTACATCATAGAGCAATATTGGGAAGTGAAAACAAAACCATGCATCTCTTGCGAATAAGTGTGAGAAATATTGATAAAATCCCTCAAAATAAGCACAAGATAAACCACAAAATCGGGATTTATCACTATACTCATCTAATAAGACTCCAATGAAAAGAGAGATTAAGACAGTGTCCATTGAGTCAGACCCTCGTAAGCAAAGTGAGTCATTAACCCATCAACTATACTCCCTTAAACAACAAATGTTGAAATTTCAAGAGACGCTGCAAGAAGCCCGAGCCTCTAACAGAGCTATAGAGGCACAGTTGAGTCAAACTAGACAGCACTTATCTGAACAGATAAGAGAAGAGTGTCTAATCCTCATTAGTACCAAGGAGGCTGAGCCTAAGATGGTACACACTATTGAGGAACTAAATCAAGAAGAGGCTGGAAGCACATTGTTGCACATCCCTATTATGGGAAGAAATCCTGAAGTACCACACTCTCAGATGCCCCAAAAGGAGACCAAGGATGAGCACTGCTCGTAATCCTTGGAAGGCTATGAAAAGGTGCAGTTCAATATTCTTTTTGCTGAGGTTTTGGAGCAATGGTCTTTATCTACTGGAAGAAACCTCTCTGATGCTGAGAGAGGCAAATTAGTGATGAGGTTACAGAAGGATTACATGATTATCAAGGTCCTTAAACCTCCACTACCCCTTGACAAAGGAGGTACTGCCATGCAGAGTACAATATTGAATCCTCCTCCCTTGGTGAAAACTTACACAGTTTCCACAGACATCAAACTTAAGTTTGGTATTGGGCAGTCACCACCCACCAAGGAGGAAGGTCCCAAGAGGAAGATGCATAGGGGATGGAGAAACAATACAACCCTTGCCCTAACAAGCAAGGAGAATCAAGCTGATCACACTAAAAGAAAGCTTGTTAGGAGGAATTCAAATCTGAGGGCACTAATCTCCTCCTCTTCTCCCATGGAGTCATTTCTGTTAACCAACTAGAAGAAGAGGAAGAAAGTCAACAATCAAGTGTCAAGCTAATGACATTAAAGAAGCGCTTGTTAGGAGGCAACCCAACCATAATTAAAGTTATCCTGTTTTTTCATTAAGTTTATTTCAGTTATATCAGTTTAATTTTCATATTTGTTTAAGTTTTTGATCATGTGCAGTAGTTAGAATAGAAACAGAAATAGTCAGAGCTGGAAACAAATCACTCTGGCATTGAACGCCGGCCAGGGAGGCCAGAGTGGGCGTTCAACAGCCATAAGGAACAGCATTGCTAGCGTTGAACGCCAGCCAGGAAGCATGAAGCTGGCGTTGAACGCCAGCTGATAAACCCCAAACTCCAGCTGATAAACCCCAATTTTATGGTTTATCTTATGCTTAATTTAGGGGATTTTATCAACTTATCTCACATTTATTCAATGAAATAGCATGGTTTTGTAATTCTCCCTAATTTTGTGCTTAAGAGTAAAAACATGCTTTTTAGACCTTTAAATAGCTAAATTTAATTCACTTTAATTTCATTCGATGCCTTGATATGTTTGTTGAGTGATTTCAGGTTCATAAGGCAAGTATTGGATGGAAGAATTGAAGAGAAAAGCATGCAAAGTGGAGAATTCATGAAGAAATGAGGATTTGGAGAATTGAAGGCCGCGCACACACTTCACCCACGTGTATGCATGAGAAGGAGATTCATGGCCACGCGCACGCGTCACCCATGCGTATGCGTGAGGTGGAAATTTGCCAGCGATGCGTACGCGTCGTCAACGCCCACGCGTGACGAGCGGCACGTGACTCACTTAAAGTGAATTCGCTGGGGGCGATTTCTGAACTTTTCATGCCCAAGTCCAACTCATTTCTGAGGCTATTTCATGCAGAATTCAAGATGGATCAAGGGGGGAGCAATTAGTTAGTGTAGGAAACATGCCTTAGGTTAGTTCTAGAGAGAGAAGCTCCCTCTTCTCTCTAGAAATTAGGGTTCTTAGTTTAGTTTTCTCTTTTATTTAGGTCTAATTACTTATTTTGATTTAGTTTTCTTTACTTTTCCTTGTTGATTTGCTTTAATTTTCTTAGTTCCTCTTGTTAATTTCTCTTTTATGCCTCTTTTAGTTTAAGAACACTTTTTTTGATTTTAATTTGATTTAATGCAATTTGAGATTTTATGTTCTTTTCTTGCTTGTTTGAGTTGTTAGTGTTAATTTCTTGCATTGGGTAGTTGTAGAATTTACTAGTTCTTGCAATTTTCTATGCTTTCCTTTTATGCGTACCAAGTGTTTGACAAAATGCTTAGCTTAGGTTTAGAGTAGCTTTTGAGCATTCTTCGCTTGGAAAGAGAAATTAGGCAATCTTGAGTCATTAATACCTAACTTATGTTGGTGATCTAGAGTTGTTAGTTGATATTGTTCCCATTGACTCTAATCTCTTGCTAATTCAATTAGTGAGTTGATTAGGACTTTTGAATTGAGATTAACTAGTCTTATTTGACTTTCTCTCATGTGAAGATAACATTATACCTTCTTCCAATGTTGGAGATGACTAAATGGGATTAGCTCTTGATAATTTTTATATTATAATTGATGACTAGGATAGAAAGCCTATATTATCAATCCCTGCCATGAATGTCTCTCTTTATTAATTGCTTTCTTTAGTTGTTTGCTTTATTTTCTTACCAATAATGTGCATACCTCACTGCATTTCCTTTGAGAGACGACCAGAGGTTTAATTACTCGGTTTTTATTGGGTTGCACTCGTGACAAACAAAATTAAACTCTGATGGAGGATTGTTTGTTGGTTTGGAACTATACTAGCAACGGAATTATTTGTGTGAAATTCCTAACTGACGATAATACTCTTTCAAGTTTTTGGCGCCATTGCCAGGGAATTCCAATGTGTGCTTGTTATTGGTTATTGTGTATATGTTGATAGTGTGAATAGGTTTGCTCTTGTTTCTTTATCTCTTAATAATTTTGTTTTTGTTTTTCCTTTTCACTATGAATTCTCATCCCTTTGGCTTTGAGTTTGGTTCAAACTATGTTGTGGGAAATAGAAATGAAAGCTTCATGGAGGTTTGCATCAAGGATTTGGAAATCAAAGATGGGAGGAGCTTCAAGCATATAGACAACCTTCTTGGCAACAACCTACTCCAGATTCTTATGGGTATAATCCAACTCCTAATGCTTACCAATTGGTGTGGCGAAATTGTTATTCAGATGTAAAATTAGTTGTTCATTCTCTCCCTGGCAAGGGCACCAAAAACTTGATGCACAATACCATGGTCCAAACATAACTTCATAATTTCGCGCAACTAACCAGCAAGTGCACTGGGTCGTCCAAGTAATAAACCTTACGTGAGTAAGGGTCGATCCCACGGAGATTGTTGGTATGAAGCAAGCTATGGTCATCTTGCTAATCTCAGTCAGGTGGATATTAAATGGTTATGGAGTTTTCGAATAATAATAATAAATAAACAGAAAATAAAGATAGAAATACTTATGTCAATCATTGGTGAGAATTTCAGATAAGCGTATAGAGATGCTTTCGTCCCTCTGAACCTCTGCTTTCCTGCTGTCTTCATCCAATCCTTCCTACTCCTTTCCATGGCAAGCTGTATGTTAGGCATCACCGTTGTCAATGGCCACCTGTCCTCTCAGTGAAAATGGTCCAATGCGCTGTCACTGCATGGCTAATCATCTGTCGGTTCTCGATCATACTGGAATAGGATCCCTTGATCCTTTTGCGTCTGTCACTACGCCCAGCACTCACGAGTTTGAAGCTCGTCACAGTCATTCAATCCCTGAATCCTACTCGGAATACCACAGACAAGATTTAGACTTTCCGGATTCTCAAGAATGGCCGTCCATGGGTTCTAACTTATACCACGAAGACACTAATAACTCGGACTCGGTCCCCTGTATTAGATATCCAAGAGATATCCATTTTAGCTTGTTTGCATGTAGAACAGAAGTGTTTGTCAGGCACGCGTTCATAAGCGAGAATGATGATGAGCGTCACATAATCATCACATTCATCATGTTCTTGGGTGCGAATGAATATCTTAGAAGCGGAATAAGCTTGAATTGAATAGAAAAACAGTAGTACTTTGTATTAATTCATGAGGAACAGCAGAGCTCCACACCTTAATCTATGGTGTGTAGAAACTCTACCGTTGAAAATACATAAGTGATGAAGGTCCAGGCATGGCCGAGAGGCCAGCCCCCAAAACGTGATCAAATGATCAAAAGATGTTCAAAAGATAATCCAAAGATGTAAATACAATAGCAAAAAGTCCTATTTATACTAAACTAGTTACTAGGGAGGGTTTACAGAAATAAGTAAATGATGTAGAAATCCACTTCCGGGGCCCACTTGATGTGTGCTTGGGCTGAGCATGAAGCTTTCACGTGGAGAGGACATTCTTGGAGTAGAATGCCAGTTTGTAACGTGTTTCTGGCGTTTAACTCCACTTTGCAACTTGTTTCTGGTGTTTGACTCCAGAATGAAGCATGGAACTGGCGTTCAACGCCAGTTTGCGTCATCTAAACTCGGAAAAAGTATGGACTATTATATATTTCTGGAAAGCCCTAGATGTCTACTTTTTAACGCATTTGAGAGCGCGCCATTTGAAGTTCTGTAGCTCCAGAAAATCCACTTTGAGTGCAGGGAGGTCAGAATCCAACAGTATTTGCAGTCCTTCTGCAACCTCTAAATCTGATTTTTGCTCAAGTCCCTCAATTTCAGCCAGAAAATACCTAAATCACAGAAAAACACAAAAACTCATAGTAAAGTCCAGAAATGTGAATTTTAATTAAAAACTAATAAAATTAGACTAAAAACTAATTAAATTATACTGAAAACTATGTAAAAACAATGCCAAAAAGCGTATAAATTATTCGCTCATCACAACACCAAACTTAAATTGTTGCTTGTCCCCAAGCAACTGAAAATCAAATAGGATAAAAAGAAGAGAATATACTATAAATTCCAAAATATCAATGAAACTTAGCTCCAATCAGATGAGCGGGACTTGTAACTTTTTGCCTCTTGAATAGTTTTGGAACCTCACTTTATCCATTGAAGTTCAGAATGATTGGCGTCTATTGGAACTCAGAGTTCAGATAGTGTTATTGATTCTCCTAGTTCAGTATGTTGATTCTTGAACACAGTTACTTTATGAGTCTTGGCCGTGGCCCTAAGCACTTTGTTTTCCAGTATTACCACCGGATACATACATGCCACAGACACATAACTGGGTGAACCTTTTCAGATTGTGACTCAGCTTTGCTAGAGTCCCCAATTAGAGGTGTCCAGGGTTCTTAAGCACACTCTTCTTTTTGCTCTGGACCTTGACTTTAACCGCTCAGTCTCAAGTTTTCACTTGACACCTTCACGCCACAAGCACATGGTTAGGGACAGCTTGGTTTAGCCGCTTAGGCCAGGATTTTATTCCTTTAGGCCCTCCTATCCACTGATGCTCAAAGCCTTGGATCCTTTTTATTACCCTTGCCTTTTGGTTTTAAGGGCTATTGGCTTTTTCTGCTTGCTTTTTCTTTTTTTTCTCTCTTTTTTTTTGGCAAGCTTTTGTATTCACTGCTTTTTCTTGCTTCAAGAATCATTTTTATGATTTTTCAGATTATCAAATAACATGTCTCCTTTTTCCTTATTGTTCAAGAGCCAACATATTTAACATTCATAAACATCAACTTCAAAAAGACATATGCACTGTTCAAGCATTCATTCAGAAAACAAAAAGTATTGTCACCACATCAAAATAATTAAACTAGTTTCAAGGATGAATTTGAAACCATGTACTTCTTGTTCTTTTGTTTTTAGAACATTTTTCATTTAAGAGAGGTGATAGATTCATAGGACACTCATAGCTTTAAAGCATATACACTTAAATACTAGTGATCATGTAATAGAACACAAACATAATTAAAACATAATACTCAAAAACCAAAAAACAGGAAAATAAATAAACAAGGAGATTAAGGAATGAGTCCACCTTAGTGGGGGTGGTGTCTTCCTCTTGAAGATCCTATGGAGTGCTTGAGCTCCTCTATGTCTCTTCCTTGTCTTTGTTGCTCTTCCCTCATAGCTCTTTGATCTTCTCTAATTTCATGGAGGGTGATGGAGTGCTCTTGGTGCTCCATCCTTAGTTGTCCCATGTTGGAACTTAATTCTCCTGGGGAGGTATTTGATTTGCTCCCAATAGTTTTGTGGAGGGAAGTGCATCCCTTGAGGCATTAGTGGTTATGAAAAAAAAACAATGCTTTTTCCACACCAAACTTAAAATGTTTGCTCGTCCTCGAGCAAAAGAAGAAAGAAAGGATGAGAAGAAGAAGAGATGGAGGTGTGTTGATGGTTTGAATTTGAGTGGGTGGGTGTAGGTGGGTTGTCTGATGGTTTTAGGGGAAAAATGGATGTGAGCGGTGAAGAGGTGATGGGGAAGAGAGATTGAGGTGATTGGTGAAGGGTTCTTGGGAAAGGGTGATATAGGATTATGAGGAGGGAAGGTGAGTGGAGGTAGGTGGGGATCCTGTGGGATCCACAGATCCTGAAGTGTCAAGGGTTTACATCCCTGCACCAATTAGGTGTGTAAAATGCCTTTGCATGCAATTCTGGCATTTAAACGCCGAAGTGATGCTTGTTCTGGGCGTTCAACGCCCATGTGCAGCATGTTTCTGGTGTTGAACTCCAGCTCCATGCTTGTTTCTGGCGTTCAGCGCCAGCTCTTCTCAGGGTGTATTCCTGGCGTTTGAACGCCAGGATGTTGCTTGTTTCTGGCGTTCAACGCCAGATCCATGCTCTGTTATGGTGTTGAATGACGAATGGATTTTTGACGGTTTAGAATTTCACAAATGAAATCTCGTTGAAGTATAGTCTCTAAACCAACAATAATCCTTTCATGCAAAAAGTTGTTTGTCACTAGTACAAACCCCTAAAATTTATAAACCGAAGTATTGGACCTCGGGTCGTTTTGGCTTAAATAACATCAGAAATGTGTTGGATTGGGCCCACAAGGCTTCTAAAATCGCTGGCCACGTTTTGCTTTAAGTGAACCAGGTGGCAGCAACGGCGCGTGCGCGTACTATGCGCGTGCGCGCCACCATACGTGTAGCAACTATGGAAAATCTTATATCGTTTCGAAGCCCCGGATGTTAGATTTCCAACCCAACTAGAACCGCATCATTTGGACCTCTGTAGCTGAAGTTATGGTCAATTAAGCGCGAAGAGGTCGGCTTGACAGCTTTCCGGTTCTTTCATTTCTTCATGAGTTCTCCAACTTTTCATGCTTTCTTTCTTCATTCCCTTGATCCAATCTTTGCCTCCTAAACCTTAAATCACTTAACAAACATATCAAGGCATCTAATAGAATCAAGGTGAATTAAATTTAGCAATTTTAAGTCCTAAACAACATGTTTTCACATTCAAGCACAATTAAAGGAGAATATACAAAACCATGCTATTTCTTGAATAAATATGGGTAAAAGGTGATAAAATCCCCAAAAATCAATACAAGATAAACTCTACAAATGGGGTTTGTCAACCTCCCCACACTTAAACCAAGCATGTCCTCATGCTTAAGCCAAGAGAGAAACAAAGGGTATCAACACTTATTCAATGGAAACTAACTAAATGCAATCTACCTATATGCAACTATCTAAATGAATGCAAGTGCTTGGTCAAAATAAATCAATTCCCAAGAAACATATATGCACAAGGGCTAAGGACTAGCAAGTCTAATCCACAATTGAATTGAGTTATTAAATATTTTTACAAACTTGCATGAAAATTATAATCATAGGTGAAAACATGTAATTGAGCATTTTCACATACTCATGCATTTTTTTTCATTTCACAACACTTATGCATTGATTTTATTGGACCTTGCCTTGGGGCATTTTGTCCCCTTTTTATTATTTTTTTCTTCTTTTTTTTTTCTATTTTTTTTCCATATTATTTTTCTTTTCTTTTTCTTTTGTTTTTCTCATTTTTTTTTCTTTCTATATACAAGAGCATCAATGCATAAGGTTTTACATTTGATCAATACATGAGTATGTACCCAATTCCCAATATTTTCAATAACAATACAAAATACCCTTTTATTCACCCAATGTCCCAAGGTTCCCACACTTGAATGATACTCACACACACTAGCCTAAGCTAATCAAAGATCCAAATTAAGGACATTTATTGTTTTTCGCTTTAAGGCTTGTAATGTGCTAAAATAAGAATAAGTGGGTTAAGCGTAGGCTCAAATTTGGCTAACAAAGGAAGATAAAAGGTAAGGCTATTTGGGTAAGTGAGCTAAATGAAATGATGGCCTCAATCACATAAATGCATGAATACACAAAATAATGGACATAAAGAATCAAACAAATCAAAGATTACAATCATAGAAAGAGAATAATGCACACAAGAAGGAAAAATAAGTGGTTGTAAGGTGTAACCACACCGTTAGGCTCAAATCTCACAAGCTTGTGTTCTTAGCTCATAAATCATGTTCCACAATATATATAATTCAAGCAAGTTCTATGAAAAGTTTTCACTCAAATCAATTGAGATGCCCTATAGATAGAAATCTTGAAAAATTTCATTATTTGAAAAATTTCATTATTTTGACTAAGCTTATTGTGTATACATATGCAAAAATAAGAAAATGCAAGTAAAACATAATGCATTAAGGTAAATGCACAACATCATCCATCAAGAGGTTGCCTAATCGAGGGAAAAGGATCCAAATCACATGATGGCTAGCTACAACATGCAATTCAAAAGAGTTATAAGCTCGAAGACAATTCTCATTACTTGGTATTTTTTTTCAAAAGGTAAGAATGAAGAACTCAAAACCAAGTAACAAAATATAACCTCAATCATAGAATCCAACAAAGTTTATCTAAAAACATTCATGCTAAAATAGCATTTAGGCAATAAGGGATATAGCAATGTATAGTAAACAAAGTCAATACACCAACACTTATGATGAAAAGAGAGAAAATAAAATGAAAACTAAACTAAAACTAGCTAATCAACTAACTAACTAACTAATTTGTTAACTAAAATAAATGGTTATCTATGGTGTTTGGAAGTGTTGGATGAGGGGTAGGAGGAGGGAAGAAGAAAGGAAAAAGGGAGAAATGGAAGGAGGAGAAGAAAAGAAATGGATGGAAGAAAGGGCATCCACGCGCACGCACGCATGGCGTGCGCGCGCGGTTGGCTTATTTCGAGAGTGACGCGTACGCGTCATGTGCGCATACGCGTGAGTTGGTTTGTGCGAAAGGCACAACGTTGGCGCGGCGCAGGCACAACTCTCTGGAAAATGTATGGAGGTTGGAACTTCTCAATCCACGCGTACGCACGCAAGGCGCGCGCGCGTGGATGGTCGAAAATGCTGGAAGTGCGCGTACGCGCCATGTACGCGTACGCGTGGATGGTGCTCTGTTTTTCAAAAATTTTTCTCTATGTTTTTGCACCAATCCAAGCATTCCAAACCTCCAAACAGCTACCAAAAGACCGTAAAACCTTATTTAACATACTTAAACTACCAAACATACTCAACTAACTAAACAAAACATGAAATTAAACTAATTCTACCAATATATACAAAAAGAGAAAATGAAAGGATTTTACCATGGTGGGTTGTCTCCCACCTAGCACTTTTGTTTATTGTCCTTAAGTTGGACTTATGGGGAGCTCCTCTCAAGGTGGCTTGTGCTTGAAGCTATCCTTGAACATCCACCAATGCTTGAATCTCCAATAAGCTCCATTCTTCAATTTTAATATCTTCAAGCCTTGATGGAGTTCTTCACAAACCATGGGCTCCCAAAATCGATCTTCATATATTCCCGGATCCCATATCTTATTTCCACACCCATCTTCAAGTTGATTATCATTATTCCATTTGGGTGGCATGACCTTAGAATTCATGGCCACGTTTTGCTTTAAGTGAACCAGGTGGCAGCAACGGCGCGTGCGCGCCACCATACGTGTAGCAACTATGGCAAATCTTATATCGTTTCGAAGCCCCGGATGTTAGCTTTCCAACCCAACTGGAACCGCATCATTTGAACCTCTGTAGCTCAAGTTATGGTCAATTAAGTGCGAATAGGTCGGCTTGACAGCTTTCCGGTTCTTTCATTTCTTCATGAGTTCTCCAACTTTTCATGCTTTCTTTCTTCATTCCCTTGATCCAATCTTTGCCTCCTAAACCTTAAAGCTCTCACGGAGCCACACAGGTGATCAGGTCAATTTTATAGACTCCCAACACCAAACTTAGAGTTTGGATGTGGGGATTCAATACCAAACTTAGAGTTTGGCTGGGGCCACCCAACACCAAACTTAGTGTTTGATTGTGGGGGCTTCATTTGACTCTGTACTGAGAGAAGCTTGTCATGCTTCCTCTCCATTGTTACAGAAGGAGAACCTTGAGTCTTGAACACAAGGTAGTCCTCATTAAGTTGAAGGATCAATTCTCCTCTGTGCACATTAATCACAGCTTTTGCTGTGGCTAGGAAGGGTCTTCCAAGGATGATGGATTCATCCTCATCCTTCCCAGTGTCTAGGATTATGAAATCAGTAGGGATGTAAAGGCTTTTAACCTTTACTAACACATCTTCTACTTGTCCATAAGCCTGTTTCATGGATTTTTCTGTCATCTCTAATGAGAATTTGGCAGCCTGTACCTCAAGGATTCCCAGTTTCTCCATTACAGAGAGTGGCATGAGGTTAATGCCTGACCCCAGGTCACACAGAGCCTTCTCAAAGGTCATGGTGCCTATGGTACAAGGTATTAAGAACTTTCCAGGATCCTGTTTCTTCTGAGACAATGTTAGTTGATCCAGATTACTCAGTTCATTGATGAGCAAGGGAGGTTCATCTTCCCAAGTCTCATTACCAAATAATTTGGCATTCAGCTTCATGATTGCACCAAGGTACTTGGCAACTTGATTTTCAGTAACATCCTCATTCTCTTCAGAAGAAGAATACTCATCAGAGCTCATGAAGGGCATAAGGAGGTTCATTGAAATCTCTATGGTCTCTAGATGAGCCTCAGAGTCCTTTGGTTTCTCAAAGGGAAGCTCCTTGTTGATCACTGGACGTCCTAGGAGGTCTTCCTCACTTGGATTCACGTTCTCTTCCTCTTTTGTGGGTTCGGCCATGATTGTTATATCAATGGCCTTGCACTCTCTCTTTGGATTCTCTTCTGTATTGCTTGGGAGAGTACTAGGAGGTGTTTTAGTGATTTTCTTACTCAGCTGGCCCACTTGTGCCTCTAAATTTCTTATGGAGGACCTTGTTTCACTCATGAAACTTAAAGTGGCCTTGGACAGATCAGAGACTAAGTTTGCTAAATTAGAGGTATTTTGTTCAGAGTTCTCTGTCTGTTGCTGAGAAAATGATGGAAAAGGCTTGCTATTGCTGAGCCTGTTTCTTCCACCATTATTAAAGCCTTATTGAGGCTTTTGTTGATCCTTCGATGAGAAATTTAGATGATTTCTCCATGATGAATTATAGGTGTTTCCATAAGGTTCACCCATGTAATTTACCTCTGCTATTGCAGGGTTATTAGGATCATAAGCTTCTTCTTCAGAAGATGCCTCTTTAGTACTGTTGGATGCATTTTGCCATCCATTCAGACTTTGGGAAATCATGTTGACTTGCTGAGTCAACACTTTGTTCTGAGCCAATATGGCATTCAGAGCATCAATTTCAAGAACTCCCTTCTTTTAAGGCGTCCCACTATTCACGGAATTTCTCTCAGAAGTGTACATGAATTGATTATTTGCAACCATGTCAATAAGTTCTTGAGCTTCTGCAGGCATTTTCTTTAGGTGAATGGATCCACCTACAGAATGGTCTAGTGACATCTTGGAGAACTCAGACAGACCATAATAAAAATATCCAGAATGGTCAATTCTGAAAGCATGTCAGGAGGACACCTTTTGGTCATCTGCTTGTATCTTTCCCAAGCTTCATAGAGGGATTCACCATCTTTTTGCTTGAAGCTCTAAACATCCACTCTAAGCTTGCTCAGCTTTTGAGGAGGAAAGAACTTAGCCAAGAAGGCCGTGACCAGCTTATCCCAAGAGTTCAGGCTATCTTTAGGTTGTGAGTCCAACCATGTTCTAGCTCTGTCTCTTACAGCAAAAGGGAAAAGCATGAGCCTGTAAACTTCAGGATCTACTCCATTAGTCTTAACAGTCTCACAGCTCTGCAGGAACTCAGTTAAAAACTAGTAGGGATCTTCTGATGGAAGTCCATGGAATTTGCAGTTCTGTTGCATTAGAGCAACTAATTGAGGTTTCAGCTCAAAATTGTTTGCTCCAATGGTAAGGATTGAGATGCTTCTTCCATCAAACTTGGAAGTAGGTGTAGTATAATCACCAAGCATCCTCCTTGCATTATTATTATTTTCGGCTGCCATCTCCTCTTCCTTTTCGAAAATTTCTGTAAGGTTGTCTCTGGATTATTGTATTTTAGCTTCTCTCAGTTTCCTCTTCAGAGTCCTTTCAGGTTTAGGGTCTGCTTCAACAAGAATGTTCTTGTCCTTGCTCTTGCTCATATGAAAAAGAAGGAAACATAAAATAATAATATGGATCCTTTTTACCACAGTATAGAGGTTCCCTTGTTGTTAGTAGAAGAAGAAAGGGAATAAGAGTGAAGAAGAATGGATAATCCAAATACAAGGGTGAGGATAGGAACAGAGATATGAGATGAGGAGAAGTGTTAGTAAGTAATTAAATAAATAGAAGAAGATGAGAGGGAGGAGTTTTCGAAAATAATTTTTGAAAAGGGGTTGATGATTTTCGAAAATTAAAGGAGAAATAAAATTAAAATTAAAACTTAAAACAATTAATTAATTAAAAAGAATTTTTGAAAAAGAAGGAGGTATTTTCAAAGTTAGAGAGGGAAGAGTAGTTAGGTGGTTTTAAAAAAGATAAGAAACAACCAAAAAGTCAATTAGTTGAAAAAGATTTGAAAATCAATTTTGAAAAGATAAGAAGATAAGAAGTTAGAGAAGATATTTTAAAATCAAATTTTTTTGAAAAAGATATGATTTAAAAAGATATAATAGAAAGATATGATTGAAATTAGCTTTGAAAAAGATTTGAATTTTTAAACTCAAAATTAATGACTTGACTCACAAGTAATCACTAGACATGATTCTTGAACTTAAAGTTTGAATCTTTCTTAACAAGCAAGTAACAAACTTGAAATTTTTGAATCAAAACATTAATTGTTGATAATATTTTCGAAAATTATGAGATAAAATTAAGAAAAATATTTTTGAAAAATATTTTTAAAATTTTCAAAAATAAATAAGAAAAATGAAAAAGATTTGATTTTTGAAAAAGATTTAGAAAAAGATAAGATTTTCAAATTGAAAATTTGATTTGACTCATAAGAAACAACTAGATTTTAAAAATTTTGAAAAAGTCAACTCAAATTTTCGAAAATTTATGAGAGAAAAAGGGAAAGATATTTTTTTGATTTTTGAATTTTTAATGAGGAAAGAGAAAAACATAAAATTGATGCAAAACATAAAAATTTTGGATTAAAATAAAAGATGCATGCAAGAACACTATGAATGTCAAGATGAAAACCAAGAACACTTTGAAGATCATGATGAACATTAAGAACTTATTTTTGAAAAATTTTCAAAAAAAGAAAACATGCAAGACACCAAACATAGAAATTTTTCATGTATAGACACTATGAATGCAAGAATGCATATGAAAAAACAAGAAAAGATGCAAAACAAGAAAATATAAAGATCAAACAAGAAGACTTACCAAGAACAACTTGAAGATCATGAAGAACATATGCAATGCATGAGTTTTTCGAAAATTGAAAGAAAATTAAATGTATGCAACTGACACCAAACTTAAAAATTGACACACGACTCAAACAAGAAACACAAAATATTTTTTATTTTTATGATTTTACAAATTTTTTTTGGTATTTTTCGAAAATTATTTAGAAAAAGCAAAAATAAGGATTTCAAAATTTTTTATAGGAATTCCAGGAATCTTGCAATGTTAGTCTAAAGCTCCAGTCCAGGAATTAGACATGGCTCACTAGCCAGCCAAGCTTTCAGTGAAAGCTCCGGTCCAAAACACTAGACATGGCCAATGGCCAACCAAGCTTTAGAATACAAATCAGTCATACAACAGCAGATGGATTAGGAACAGCTAGCTTGCTCTTGTGATGATGGTTTGGAAGCCCCAGTCCAAATGAATTAGACATGGCTTTACAGCCAGCCAGGCTTCAACATTTTTCATGAAACACTAGAATTCATTCTTAAAAATTTGAAGAACATAAATTAATTAAGAAATGTTGTTTTTTTTTTAAAATAAGAGTAATAAAAACAAAAAGATTAAAATTAAAATAAAATTATCTAATCTGAGCAACAAGATGAACCGTCAGTTGTCCAAACTCGAACAATCCCCGGCAACGGCGCCAAAAACTTGGTGCACAATACCATGGTCCAAACATAACTTCACAACTTTGCGCAACTAACCAGCAAGTGCACTGGGTCGTCCAAGTAATAAACCTTACGTGAGTAAGGGTCGATCCCACGGAGATTGTTGGTATAAAGCAAGCTATGGTCATCTTGCTAATCTTAGTCAGGTGGATATTAAATGGTTATGGAGTTTTCGAATAATAATAATAAATAAACAGAAAATAAAGATAGAAATACTTATGTAAATCATTGGTGAGAATTTCAGATAAGCGTATAGAGATGCTTTCGTCCCTCTGAATCTCTGCTTTCCTGCTGTCTTCATCCAATCCTTCCTACTCCTTTCCATGGCAAGCTGTATGTTAGGCATCACCGTTGTCAATGGCCACCTGTCCTCTCAGTGAAAATGGTCTAATGCGCTGTCACTGCATGGCTAATCATCTGTCGGTTCTCGATCATACTGGAATAGGATCCCTTGATCCTTTTACGTCTATCAGTACGCCCAGCACTCGCGAGTTTGAAGCTCGTCACAGTCATTCAATCCCTGAATCCTACTCGGAATACCACAGACAAGGTTTAGACTTTCTGGATTCTCAAGAATGGCCGTCCATGGGTTCTAACTTATACCACGAAGACACTAATAACTCGGACTCGGTCCCCTGTATTAGATATCCAAGAGATAGCCATTCTAGCTTGTTTGCATGTAGAACGGAAGTGTTTGTCAGGCACGCGTTCATAAGCGAGAATGATGATGAGCGTCACATAATCATCACATTCATCATGTTCTTGGGTGCGAATGAATATCTTAGAAGTGGAATAATCTTGAATTGAATAGAAAAATAGTAGTACTTTGTATTAATTCATGAGGAACAGTAGAGCTCCACACCTTAATCTATGGTGTGTAGAAACTCTACCATTGAAAATACATAAGTGATGAAGGTCCAGGCATGGCCGAGAGGCCAGCCCCCAAAACGTGATCAAAGGATCAAAAGATGTTCAAAAGATAATCCAAAGATGTAAATACAATAGTAAAAAGTCCTATTTATACTAAACTAGTTACTAGGGTTTACAGAAATAAGTAAATAATGTAGAAATCCACTTCTGGAGCCCACTTGGTGTGTGCTTGGGCTGAGCATGAAGCTTTCACGTGGAGAGGTCATTCTTGGAGTTGAACGCCAGTTTGTAACGTGTTTTTGGCATTTAACTCCACTTTGCAACTTGTTTCTGGCGTTTGACTCCAGAATGCAGCATGGAACTGGCGTTCAACGCCAGTTTGCATTGTCTAAACTCGGGCAAAGTATGGACTATTATATATTGCTGGAAAGCCCTGGATGTCTACTTTCCAACGCAATTAAGAGCGCGCCATTTGGATTTCTGTAGCTCCAGAAAATCCACATTGAGTGCAGGGAGGTCAGAATCCAACAGCATCTGCAGTCCTTCTTCAACCTCTGAATCTGATTTTTGCTCAAGTCCCTCAATTTCTGCCAGAAAATACCTGAAATCATAGAAAAACACAAAAACTCATAGTAAAGTCCAGAAATGTGAATTTTAATTAAAAACTAATTAAATTATACTGAAAACTATGTAAAAATAATGCCGAAAAGCGTATAAATTATCCGCTCATCACCAACCTAATAGATGTGGTGACCCTAATTGTGGTTGTCAACCTCAACTACCACATGCATACAATTTTTCCCTCAATATATCCCTCAACAACCTTACTCACAAGCCCTATACCACCAATCACCTTCATACGATCCTAATCCGTACCCACCATACCAACAACCATATGAGCCATATTTAGAGCCACCACCATTTCAATACGAATACTCACAAAGACCACCACTTTGATACACACCACCTCCATGCTTTCACCAAGATGAACCACCTTCCAACTATGATACCATCCTTCCAAACAATGAACCCTCCTTCCACCACCGCCTTCATTGGATGAATCTCTCAAACCCCTAATGCAAGAAAAAAAAGATCTTTATTCTCGCCTTCAAAAGTAAGAGGAAGAGCATAAGGGGTTGGAGGCCATGTTGGCTACTATGAATGAAGCCGTTAGCTATATAGTCTCCCACCTAAGCTCATACAATCAAGGTACTCCCATTGATGAATGTGGAGAATCAACCAAAGAGCATAGTGAGGGAGTGAATTTGAAGCTTCAATGTGAAGAAGAGGAGCTAAAGCAGGATTTGCATCAAGAGGAGGAAGTTGAGGTCATTGATGTCAAGGAAGTGGATAAAGAGTTGAGGCAAATTGATCAAGAAGTGGATTCCATTATTAGTGATTTTTTGTCCACATTGATCAATCCCCTTGATGGTCTTGTTGAGCCTTCTTCCATTGGACTAGAAAGCGATGTTAAGGAGAATGTGCAACCTCCAAGGCATATGTTAAGTAATGTAGGATTGGAAGAAGTTGAGCAAGTGACAAGTCTTGTTATTGAAGATAATTCCGCACCAACCAATGTGTTATTGGAGATTGTTGAATCGTCCTCATTGTGTTGTGAATTCGATGTTGAGGAGGCTAATGCACAACCTCCGACACATGACTTAAGTAATGAGGAATGTGTAGAAGAAGTTGGTGAACAAGAAATTGAAATTGAAGATGCTTGTCAAGAGGTGGAGGAATTTAAAGAAGAGCACAAGGGAGTGGACCTTACATTGTCAAAGTGTAGGGAGACCTCCTTTCCTAAGTCACCATTATTCCTTACATCATGCAAGTGGGTAAACCTCTTACCTTTAAGCTTTATCATCCCACTTGAATATGTTCTGCTTGAAACGGATGGTCAACTTAGAGCTCTCTGTGGAATGAGAAGTAAGAAAAAGTTGGTTAGTGGTCAGCACCTCAATTTAAGGTTCACTATGGTTGAGTTTTCAAGCTCTAAATGCAAATGGTGGCATAATACTCAATTAAGAAGATCTAGGAGGAAAGTTTGGTGCCTAAAGGAGAAATCCACGTGCTTGCCACCCGAGTGGAGTAATGATAATCAATTAGAAGACGGGTGTAGAAATAAGATTTGGGATCCCGGCATCCATGAGGAACAATTGTGGGAGCTCCGAGCCTGTGGAAAACTCCACCAAAGGTTGATGCGCTTGGTTGGAAATTCTGGCAACCACTTGAAGTCCAAGTGTTGGTGAAAAATTGAGGATGAATTCAAGCACAAGCCTCCTTGATTAGAGCCCTCCAAAATTTCCAACTTAAGGATTTTAAATAAAAGTGCTAGGTGGGAGACACCCCACCATGGTAAACTCTTTCCATTTATCTTGTATACATAATCAATGAATGAATTGAGTTGCCATTGTTAGGTAGTTCTTTCCTTTTATTCTTTTGTATGTTTTGTTTTGGTTGCTAGGTTGTTTGTTGGTTTTATGCTTTGAATAAGGATGATTCTTTGAATTTGAGTTTTTTCTCTCCTTCCCCGCTCGCGCATCATCCACGCGTACGCGTGGATTTGAATTCACTAACACCCCTGACGCGTGAACCCTAGCCATTTCGCGTCACTCACTCTTTCATTTCTTCTTTCCTCAAACTTCTCCTTCTCTCTCTCTTCAAACTCATAGAACCCCCATTGAAGGCGACCTTCAACCACTGCCACCCATCATCATCGGCGACCCCATTACCACAGCTGCCAACCCCTTTCTTACCTTTCTTTCCTCTTTCTACCTCTTCTCCTCTCACGCTCCATCTTCCCTTTCCGGCCACCACCAGCGACCGCCAGAGCCAGCCACTGCACCGCCTGCGTCCCTCCGGCATCTTCTCTGACCATCACCACCACTATTCATTCCTCATTTTTCTCCCTTCTTCATCCAACACCGTGGTGCCCCTACTCTGCACTGTTCCCTTCCCTGCCGCCACTGGACCGTGGCAGCGCCACTACTGAACCAGTAGCTCCTCCGTCCTCCCAGTCTCTATTCCCATCTCCATTTCATTTCCTTTTTCGCATTTATTCATTCTCCCAGGTTCCAGTTTCTACTGTTTTAATTTCTGTTTGTGTTTTTAATTTTCTTTTAATTAATTTCCATGTTAGTATTAGTTGTTAATTAAGTTTCTGTTTGATTAGGCTAGTTAGATTACATGTTTCTGTTTGATTAGGTTAGCTTAGATTGCATGTGGTTAGGTAATTTTAGTTGTTTATTAGTGGATTTAGGTATGATTGTTTGCTATTCATGCTGACTGAATTGGTGTACGTTTTATTGCTTCACGAGTATGATGAAGTTAGTTCTCGTTCTTGTTGATACACATATTTTAGTTGTTGCTTATGTGCTGCTCAATTTAGTTTACCACTTCAGATTCTATGAATTCGTATATTATGCCCATGGTTAAGTTATTTTGGATTCATATAAGCTGTATGATTGCTGCTGTATTAATTCTGTACATTGATGCCTGCTTCATATGAATTTCTTGTTCTTCATGCTGTTGATATATATTGAATTCATATGGATTCTTGATTTTGCTGTTTGTTTATCCGGGAAAGTCCAATTTATTGCCGAGATGCTACCAAAATTTTCAAAAATTGTGAACTGAATTTGGTGTTGTTTTACCTTGGTACATTTTATTATGGCCAAGTTCAATTCATCATTCATTAGGTCAGCATTTCTACCTTTCTTTTGGTTTCCTTTCATGTGTATTTGTGATTGACAGAATCAAGGAACTATTTGATGGATTTCTATGTCAAATAGGACCTTGATTAACCAAGTCAATGCAAATCTCTTTTGTGCTTTCAATCTTTCACGTTTAAGTCAAAACCTTTTCAGCTTCTTGGTTCAAGTTCAATTTCCACCTTCTTTAACCAATGAAGCTTTTTCCGTAATTTTGCCATTTGACTTGAACTTGTCTCCTCTTAATTGAGGTTCTTATGTTCGTAATAATTAGTGCTTTCCACTAGTATAAACCTTTTAAAATAAAAATTATTTTTAACCCCTTTTTGGTTACTGGTGCACGTGTACGCAAAACCCACACTATTTCGTACAACATCAGTAGTACCATCAAGTGCACTAGGTCGTTCAAGTAATACCTGAGCGAGTCAGGGTTGATCACACGAGGATGGTGGCTTGAAGCAAGCTTGTGGTTGTCTTGCAGGTCTTAGTCAGGCAGAATCAGAAGGTCTTTGGAGTTGTAATAGTAATTTATACCTTAAAAACATCAATAGAAATAAGCCAACAAAAGGAATAGAGTTGAGAGTCGGAGTTGCTTTGTCTTTCTGAAGTAACTCTGGTACTATTATCTTCTTTGCTTGTGAATGATTTTCTTCTATGGCAGCAGTAAGTGATCAAAGCCACGCCAATGGTCTTTGATCTCCTCTGCTATAGAATGAATGCTAGGGCCCTTGGTATTCAATCCAATGGAGGATGAAGCATATAGCAGTCCATTTCCTTGGCGATCCTACTCAAAACTCCACAGACAAAGTAGAATCTTTTGGATCAGAGAAAGCTGCTTCTTAGATCTAGCCTATACCACGGAGATCTTAATCTCCCTGGAGATCGGCTGAACTGATGTCTCGAGAAGTCCCCAACAAAATCGTGAATTAACCATTTGAGAGATGTAAATCCATAGCTGTTGATTCGTGCTTTCCGGCCAAGTATTCACACGAACCCAAGTAGATGCGGGTGTTTGTCAGGCACGTTCGTCTTAATGTGATGAACAGAGCCAAGTTGTCAGATCGTCCTGTTATCTCGATGAAGATCGGGATATACATCTTAGAGATAGATCAGACACAGATCGAAGAAGAAGAAATAGTACTTTTATTAATTCATAGGACTCAGCAAGGCTCCTCCCCTCAACCTAGGAGGTTTAGAAACTCATAATGAAAATAAAAACACAAGGATGGAAATAATGGCAGACCTCCCTCCCTGAGGAAGAGGAACGTGATGAAAAAATGTTCCAGTCTACTCCTAAATTACATGAATAAGATCCTTTAAATACTTAAACAGATGATTAGTAAGGGTAAAACAGTCTATTTAGTGCTAAAATCCACTTCTGAGGCCCACTTGGTTAGTGTATGGGATGAGCTTTGATAAGATCCACGTGCATTGAGGTCTCTTAGGCGTGGAATGCCAGCTAGGGGTCCTTTTTGGGCCTTTGGATGTTGGGCTCTGCTCTTTGAGCGCTGGACTTCTGGAAGGGGGCAGGAAGCTGGCGTTGGATGCCAGTTTTGGGCCTTCTAATCCGAAGCAAAGTATAGACTATTATATGCTGGAAAGCTCTAGATGTCAGCTTTCCATAGCCATTGAGAGCGCCTCATTTGGACTTTTGTAGCTCCAAAAAAGCTCTTCTCTGGACAGCATCTGCAGTGCTTTCTCTATCTCTAAATCAGACTTCTGCTCTAACTCCTCAATTTTAGCCAGAAATTATTTGAAATTGCCCAAAAACATAAAAACTCATAGTAGGATCTAAAAATGTGAATTTAACACTAAAACCTATAAAACCTTAATAGAAACTGAATAAAAACTACTAAAAAGTATATGAAAATGATGTCAAAAAGCGTATAAAATATCTGCTCGTCAGTTACACCGAATGCGTATTTCAATTCTTTTACACCAATCTCTACAAATTTAATGATCAACCTCATTGATGATGATCTCACCCCTTTTTGCGTTTATAGTGCATAGCATATTTCATCATCAATGACTTGCATCGTCTTTATGGATGTGAGCATGCTTGTTTTGAAAATTTTTTTGATCCTATTTTTGGTTAAGTTCAATAATTATCATGCCACTGATTTTTAACCCACTTTTCTAACTTTTGACTTAATTGGCTTTCTAACTTCTGTTTTTAGTTTTTCAAACTAACTCTTTTATATTCTTTTGGCCATGATAATTGTCGTTTCTTAACAAACAAGCATCTTTACTATCATTACATGAATTCTTGGATTGTGTTTCTGTTTGATGTCTAAATTCTATTTTTCTTGTATTCCAAGAATTTATTTCTTTGGCTCACTTCATGAATGTACTTCAATACCCTTCTGTTTCCTGTTTTCTATCTGTTGTTTATATACTTGCTTCCCATTCCTCTGCTTTGCTTAATATTCTGTATCCTGTAATTTCTATTTTTCAGGATGTTCGACAGAGGTAAAAGGAAAGCCAAGGCCACCTTTAGCAAAAGGAAGATGTCTCAATCATCTACTGAGTGGGTGACCTCCGGTCTATCTAAGAAGCGTCTCTCTGAGAAGGAGAAGGCGGATCAAGCCATGCCTCCTACCAACTCAGAGAAGTTTACCAATCTATATTGTGAGCTTTGATTTTCGCACTTTGAGGAGTGAAAGCTCATTCTGGAGAAGAAGCTAGTTATCCCCTCCGATTTGAGGCAGTATACTGAGCACCGGATTGAGGAGAGGGGCTGGGCCTTCCTAGACAGAGAGCTAGTGAGAGTGAATGAGTCATGGGTCTCAGAGTTTTATTGCAATTTCTTCAGAGCGGCCCTTGACTCAGTTCACCTCAGAGACAGGCAGGTCATGGTCACAGAGGTGGATATTGAGGAGATCCTCCACTGTCAGCCTAAAATCAGTGATAAGGATGCTTTTCACAGGGCTGAGGAGGAATTGCACAACATGACCTTTGATTATGATGCACTACATAGTGTGGTTGCCCAGCCTAATGCGCCTTGGGAGAAGGGCTCCTCTAAAGTGAATCCCAAGGGGATGAAGTTTGATTATCTGATGAAGGAGGCTAAGGTGTGGCAGTAGATCCTGTCCTATTATGTCATGCCTAGCACTCACTTCACAGAGATTCCGGTTGATATGCTTGTCCTGATCTGGTGCGTCCATGAGGGGAAGGGGCTGTACCTTCTCCGACTCATCAGACGATTCATGTGGCGGGCCCATATCAGGGGCAACCTTCCATTTCCATGTTTGGTCAAGCAGCTCGCTCACCGGGCTGGGGTACCTTGGCTATCAGAAGATGAGTCACCACCAGCAGTTGATGCGTGAGCATCTGTCCTATCTTTTCCTAATGTATTTGCATTCAAATTATTGAGTTTAATTAAGAATTAATTATCTTTTAGCTACTATGGATGCTACTTTTAGTCGTGGGATATTCTATTTATTTCAGGTGACATTAGGATGGATTTGATGGAGTTTCTATAGAAAAAGAGAAGAAAGCGAATGATGCTGTCAACCCTGACCTCCCTGCACTCTAACATAAATAACTCGAGCTACCGAGATCCAATTGACGTGATTTTAGTGGCATTGGAAAGCTAACTTCTATATATTTTCAACGATATATAATAGTATGCCCTTATTCTTTATTCTGTTCGGCCAAGGTGGTGCCTAACTTGGAATTTTCCAAGTTAGGCACCATGATTTCGAAGTTAGGCACCAGGAAGGCCAAACCACCAAAGTTAGGCGCCAGGAATGTCAAGTTAGGCGCCAGACACAACTTCCGCACTCAAAGCAATTCATCCATGCTCAAGTTAGGTGCCACAATCAATCAAGTTAGGCGCCAGGTCAAGCATACTCAACATGCCCAATTGCTTGCTGCCCTCTTCATGCCTAACTTCACAATTGTGAAGTTAGGCGCCAGCCTTAGTAATTGCCATGGTCCCCCATCCATCTCAATCAAGCTATGCAACGAAGATCATTAGTTATTTTTTATTAAACTTTTATTTTATTTATAAATAGAAAAAAATTATTTAGTTTTAGAAAATATATTTTACATTAATTAGGATTAGATATAAAAGGGAAAAGAATCAGCCCTTCGGGGAGAACTCTTCTCTATTACCTCATTATGTACTTTACAGTTTTTTAGAATCCTTGTTTTTTCTCTGAACCATGAGCAACTAAACCTCCACTGTTACGGTTAAGAGCTCTGTTTATTCTATGGATTAATACTATTAATGTTCTATTTTAATTCATGTATTGATTTCAATTTCAAGAATTGTTTTTGTTCTTTATCTTATGAATCTGGGTGGAACGAAAGTATGACCCTTATTCTAATTGAATTCTTGTAAAACTTGAAAAATCCCTTTGCTTGAACAACAGCTTGAAAATAATTTCTCCTAAATTTCTAATTATCTGGACTTAACAGGATATGTGACATATAATCCTCTTATATTTGGATAATTAGGATTTCTGTGGCATATAAACTAGAATTGAACTTAACCCTCTAATTGGAATCAAGTGACCAAGAAATTGGCGGTTGATGAAGGTTAGAGGAGACTAAAGAGGTCTAAAGAATTAGGTTTTAATCACATATAGTTTGCCATGAATTGAATCTTGCATGATTAAAATAGATGATAAGAAAAGTTAATCTGGAAAAGAATATCTCTGAAACCTTAACTGTTTTCTCCCATATTATTCATACCAATTTACTGCTTGGTTTCTGAGTAATTGAGACCCAAACACTTTTTTCTGCTTGTCTAACTAAGTAAATCATTCAAACATTATTGCTTAGTCCATTAATCCTCGTGGGATCGACCCTCACTCACTGAGGTATTACTTGGTATGACCCGGTGCACTTGCCGATAAGTTTGTGGACTTTAAATTTCGTACCAACTTTTTGGCGTCATTGCCGGGGATTGACTGTGATTGACAACTACTGGTTGTTTGATTTCTTAGATTAGGCATTTTTGCTTTAATTTCATTTAACTTATTTTTTTTAAATTAAAAAAATATTTTGATTTATTTTATTTAATTTTTTCGCCTAATTTCTAGGGGTGAGTGATGAATGGATTTTCTGTCGGTAAAGTATTTCACAATAAATTTCCATTGTAAGTATAGTTTCTAAACCAACAAAGAATCCTTTCGTACAAAAACTTGTTTGTCACTAAATCAAACCCAACAAAAATTATAACCGAAGTATTTAAATCTCGGGTCGTCTCTCAAGGAATTACAGGGAGGTGTGTTTATTATTGGTTATTAGAAAAGTATCTTTTTGGGTTTTTGAAAGATTTGAACAAGGAATGTAAATGACAAGAAAGAAACTAATGATCATGAAAACCCTTGCAAGGTATAAGAACTGGACGTCCTATCTTATTTATCCTTATCAATTGTGATGAGAATTGTCTATTGCTCCCACTTGGTCAACCTCTAACTGTGAAGGTATGTTAAGTGGATAAATCAATTTGTTTTCCTCAGGTCCTAGTCAACTCCTATGGAATGACTAGAGTTAGCGGAATTCAAATCAACCAGCAAATTCTAGTTATCAATCAACAAAGAAGTTTGATAACTCAAGCGTCTCCAATTACTCAACCCAAGCTAGGAATGCAAAAAGCTAAATTAAAATCATAAATCTGAAATACCTCAAATTGCATTAAATAGAAAATCACATTAAACATGAGAATTCATAATCCAAATTGGGAAAAATAAATAAATCAACAAGAGAAATAAATAAACTATAATACTAAAGCGAATAAGAGTAGAAGAGAAACCAAATTAAAGGAACATTGAATTTGGAATTGAGAAAAGAAATCCTAAATCCAAAAACCTAAGAGAGAGGAGAGAGCCTCTCTCTCTAGAAACTACATCTAAACCTAAAATTATGAATTATGGAATGTGTCTTCAATGTGTTGAGTCTCTGCCTGTCCTCTGGCTTTAATCTGCGTTTCTGGGCCGAAAACTGGGTCAAAATGAGCCCAGAAATCGCCCACAGCGTTTTCTGCATTTTTTGCAGATCGCACATGTCACGCGCACGCATCACTGGTCACTTTCGCGTGTCATGCGTACGCATCAGGCGCGCGTACGCGTCGCTGTGCAAACTCGCTTCCACGCGTACGCGTCAGGTACGCGCACGCGTCGCTGTGCAGAACTCCAATTCGCGCGCACGCGTGAGCCATGCGTGCGCGTCGCTTCTCGCTGGTTGTCTCCTTTATTTCTTGTGCTCCTTCCATTTTTGCAAGCTTCCTTTCCATCCTCTAAGCCATTCCTGCCTTGTAAAGCCTGAAAACACTGAACACACGGATCACGGCATCGAATGGTATGAAAGGACATTAAGAATACACAATTTAAAGGCTTAGGAAGCAAGTTTTCAATCATAGAGCATAATTAGGAAGGAATTGTAAAATCATGCAAATAGTGGTTTATCAAACTCCCCACACTTAAACATTAGCATGTCTTCATGCTAAGCTCAAGGAGACAAAGAGAATGAATAAGGGAAAGTAAGACTCATGAAATGCAATGCAATGCAACTTATATATGAATGCAACTATATGCTGAGATGATTATGTCTACTTGGATAAAAGTAAACGAGTTCTCCAAGACAAACATAGTTCAGATTCCACTAATTCAAATGATACAGTAAAGACAAGTAAACTTGTAAGAAGATAGCTCATGAAAGCAGGGAACATAGAATCAAGCATTGAACCCTCACTGGTAGTGTATATCACTCTAACTCTCAAGTGTCTAGGGTTGATTGCTCTACTCTTCTCTAGTCATGCTTTCTAAACTTTATTCTTCATCTAACCAATCAACAAATATTTAGTATACCAATGCAAACATCATGAGGTCTTTTTAGGGTTGTAATGGGGCTAAGGTAAAGGTGAGGATACATGTAAGGCCAAGTGAGCTATAATATGAATCTTTGACTAACCTAAGCTCTTTCCTAACACACACACTCTATATAATTCTAAAATCATACCTAGCTACCCAAAATTCTCACTTTTGTATTTTTCACATACTTATGTATCAACTTTTCTTTAATTCTATCACATATGCATTGATCTTTTATTAAATTTAACATTGGGGTAATTTTGTCTCCTTATTCACTTATTTACTTAATTAATTGAATATTTTTAGTTTTTTTTTTTGAATCATAACAGCAAACATAACTTATCAATGCACATGGATTTTTAATTTTTCTGGTCTCATATGAGTATGCACCCAAATTCCTAATATTTAAATAAAGTAAAAACATAACACATTCCCTATTAACCCAGGTTCCCACAGTTTCCCCACACTTAGTTGATACACAATCTCTATCTTAAGCTAACCAAAGATTCAATTGGGGTGATTACTCATTTTTCCGCTTAAGGCTAGTGATGTGGTAAAATATAGAACAAATGGGGTTTAAAAGGCTCAAAGTGGCTAACAAAGGTAATTGAAGGGGTAGGCTATTTGGGATAAGTGAGTTAATAACAAATGGTGGCCTCAATCATATGCATGCATATAAATACATTGAACAATGGACATATAGAATGGAACAAAGCAAAGATTGCAATCATAGAGAAGAAAACACACAAGAATAAAATATTATGGTTAAATAATATAACCATATAATTAAGCTCAAATTCTCGCAGGTTGTGTGTTCTTAGCTATAATTCATGATCCAATTTACAGTCTTCAAACAAATTTAACAAAAAATTTTTAATTCAAATTAATGAAATTTTTCAAAAATAGGGTCTTAAAAGGAAACTTATTATTTTTCAAACAAGTAGAACATACGTGCAAACACTTATTATTATGCAATCTATCCTATCTACAAAAGAAAAGCTAAAATGTTGGTGTTAAGAGAAAACAATTACCTCCGGAAGTCAGGTACTGACCGACCTCCCCACAATTAAAGCTTGGCACCGTCCTCGGTGCCATCAGTCAGGACAAGGGGGGCTGGTAACAGCATCTCCACTGTCGGGGCGGTCATGGCTCCTGGTGCTGGTAGGTAAGGTGGAGTCCGGAGTGTCTAGGTCTTCCTCAGGTGGGTGGTTGCCAACAATCAGCTCCTTGAGGTATGTAAATTGGTGCTTGTTACGGCGCTCCATTTGTTTTGCCTGCCGGTCTGGCCAGTCCAACCTCTGAAGTATCTGAAGGAGCAGCTGATTTGTTGAAGGTGCTTGTACTTTTCTTTCCTCTCCTCACCGGTGGCTTGTTAGAGGCTCTCTCTGTACACTTCCTGGTGGCCATCCTAAAAAGGGAGAAGAGAAAGGGGCATGAATTCAAAGGGATAGTGCAAGGAAGAGGGCAGTACGAGTGATAATCATGCCAAGGTAAAAAAGAATGCCGTTAACACATGGTCGCAACTCTATGTAATTGGGATATCAATGGAAATATAGCATGATAAATTGAGTCAATTAAATGCAAGATGTTTATTGGCATGCTGGCAAAGGCATGAGTAGCGTAGATCAAGCATTAAAAGCCAAAATGTATTATCACTCGTAACAAACTAACAATAACGTTTGTATTGACAATTATATTTAATTAATAAAATATTGGAAGGGTTTTGTGAAAAACAGGCATTAGAGTAGAAGGATAGAATAAGTAAGAATTCATAATGCTAGACGGGTTCTTCACAAACACTTGGTATGCATGTAAAATATGCTAGGGAAATTAAGAATTCCAACATACATGCAATCCAAAAATTAATATTAATTATCAAATCACTCTTGATGATATCCACAAGCTCAAGTATAATAATATAAGACCCAAATAAAGCTCCAACACCAACATAAAAATACATGAAGAAAAAGAAAAGAATGAAAAAGAAACCATAAATAACTAAGAATGAAAGAGAAAAATTTTTGAAGAAAGAATTGTAATTAAATGCAATAAGAAGAATGAAGGAAGAAAGGAGAAGGGAATGAAAAGTCGGGATGCGACGCGCGCGCGCAAGGGACGCGTGCGCGTGAGAACTGTATTCGCCATGTGATGCGTACGCGTCACACACGCGTACGCGTGGGTGGTCTTGGAAGTAAAAGGACGCGCACGCGTCAGGAACGCATACGCGTGGATGGCCTTGTGCCTCTAGCACAGCTCCAGCGTGGGTGCAGCACAACTTTTTTTCCAACATGCTATTTACGCCGATTTTCCTATCCACGCGTGCGCGTGCTTGACGCGTACGCATGGATTTCCCTTGTGGCAGATGACGCGCACGCGTCATAGACGCGTATGCTTGGGTCGAATTGTGCGCAGAGCACACCAGCCGTACGATTCCATCACAACTTTCTATTCGTTGGATGGGAGAGCGAGATTGCTATTGACGTCCACGCGTGGCCTGCACGCATGCGTGGTTTGCCCCCTTTTTTTTGACGAAAGGTTTTTCTATTGGTAAAGAATTTTACAGATAAATTCTCGTTGCAAGTATAATTTCTAAACCAACAAAGAATCCTTTCGTACAAAAACTTGTTTGTCACTAAAGCAAATCCAATAAAATTAAACTGAAGTATTTAAACCTCGGGTCGTCTCTCAAGGAATTGCAGGGAGGTATGTTTATTATTGGTTATGAGTTTTCTGGGAAATTTTGAGTTTGGGCAATGGGCAAATAAATTATTGTAAATTAAAGCAATGAAAATTAACAAGAGAATTTGTATAATTAAAATAAAAAGCCTTGACTGGGAGAAGATTAATTGGAAGTTCTATCCTTGTTGGATTTTCCAAGATTAATAGTAATAGGTTGTTGTTTCTACTTAGTTGAAGTTAAGTAGGGAGCCAACTTCTATTCACAAGTCCTAATCCTCTCCCTTAGGAAGGATTAGCATTAGAAACTAGAGAGCTAGCCAGCAACTTCTAATTACCAATTAATTCTTGAGTATTCCAACTCAAGGGTCTCCTGTTAATCAACTCCCAAGTCAAGTTGGGAGTCTACTCTATTAACATGAATACCATCTTCGTTGTTATGAAAAAGGAATAGAAAAGAGACATGATAATTGAAATAAAATTGGAAGCAATTAAATAAACAATAAAATTAAATGAAAAAGTACTCTTTTGCATTAATAATTCAAAGGAACATTGAACCTGGAATTGGAAAGACGAAGGAATCCAAACCCTAAAACCTAGAGAGAGGGGAGAGCCTCTCTCTCTAGAAACTACATCTAAAACCTAAAATTTTGAATAATGAGAAGTGTATCAATGTCCTGAGTCTCTGCCTTTCCCCTGGCTTTAATCTGCGTTTCTGGGCCGAAAACTGGGTCAAAAGGAGCCCAGAAATCACCCCCAGCATTTTTTGTGTTTTTTGTAGGTCGCGCATATCACGCGTACGCGTCGTTGGTCATCTTCGCGTGTCACGCGTACACGTCAGGCATGCGCACGCATCGCCGTGCAAAATCCAATCCACGCGTACGCGTCAGGTACGCGCACGCATGAGCCATGCGTGCGCGTCGATGCTCGTTAGTTGTCTCCTTTATTTCTTGTGTTTCTTCCATTTTTGCAAGCTTCCTTTCTATCCTCTAAGCCATTCCTGCCCTATAGAGCCTGAAAACACTTAACATATGGATCACGGCATCGAATGGTATAAAGGGGAATTAATATACACAAATTAAAGGCTTAAGAAGCAAGTTTTTAATTATAGAACAAAACTAGGAAGGAATTGTAAAATTATGAAAATAATATGAATAAGTGTGCAAAGACTTGATAAAAACCACTCAAATCAGCACAAGATAAATCATAAAATAGTGGTTTATCAAACTCCCTGATAAACCCTATTTGTAGGGTTTATCTTGCGCTCGATTTAGGGGATTTTATAACCTTTTACCCACATTTATTCAGTGAAATAGCATGGTTTCATGATTGCCTCCTAATTTGTGCTTAAATGTGAAAACGTGCTTTCTAGTTCCTTAATTGTTTAATTTTGACTCACCTTTGATTCCACTAGATGCCTTGATGTGTTTGTTAAGTGATTTCAGGTTGAAAAGGCTAGGAATGGATCAAAAGAATAGAAAGGAAAGCATACAAAGTGGAGAAATCATGAAAATCCAAAGATTTGGAAAAAGCCCATGGGCTCGCACGCGCACTATGCGCATACATTCGGATTGCAAAATACTCCAGGGACGCGTACGCGCACTGTGCGCCTACGCGCCAAAGGCCGCACGTAATTTTTAAAGAAGAACTCGTGCCTGGTGATTTTGGAGGGTTTCTGGCCCCACTTGGAGCAGAGTTTTTGGTGGGAAAAGCTTTAAAAGACCAAGGATTGAAGGGGAATACATCATTCACACCATTATTCATATTAGGATTAGTTTAGAGTTAGTTTCTAGAGAGAGAAGCTCTAACTTCTCTCTAGAATTAGGATTAGGTTTTAGATCTAGATCTAGTTCTTCTTTTCTCTTCTAATTTTCCTTTTCTTTCCTTAATTGTTCTCTTGTAGTTATAGAATTCTTCTTCCCTTGTAATTTCTTTGTATTGTTAATTGTAGTTTATGAACTTTTCTTTGTAGATCTACATTTCTTCTTCAATGCAATTGGTAAGTTCTTTGTTGTTTCATAATTGTCTTCCTTTCCTACTGTTGATCTATTGCTATTCTAGTTAGATCTCTCTTTAATTCTTACAATTCATGTTGTTTACTTTTATTGCCTTCTATGTGTTTGTTAAAATGCTTCTTTTAGTTATGAGTTTACTTTTCTATTGTTTTGCCTTTCTATTGTTAATCTCTTACTTTTGTAGTTGTAGATTCCTTTAATTCTTGCAATTTAATATGCTTTTCTTTTATGCCTTCCAAGTGTTTGATGAAATGCTTGGAAGAATTTTAGGGTAGAATTTTATGCTCTTGGCTTGGGAAGGTAACTTAGGAATTCTTGAGTTGCTAATGTCCAAGTAATTGACGATTGGGAGCCATTAACGCTAGATCTCACTAATTGATTTGGTGGAGAACTAGGACTTATGGACTTAGGTTGACATAGCTCACTTGACTTTCCTCTACTATTAGTTAAGGGTTAACTTAGTGGGGTCGGTCCTTGCCAATTCTCATGTTGTGGTTAGTGATTAGGATAGAGATCCTTGACCACCAAACCTTGCCAAGACTTTTCTAGTTGTTAGTTTATTATTATTGCATTTACATTTCTTGTCCATTATCTCAAAAACCCCAAAAACATAATTCATAACCAATAACAAGACACTTTATTGCAATTTCTAGGGAGAACGACCCGAGGTTCAATACTTCGGTTTATAAATTTAGGGGTTTGTTACTTGTGACAAACAAATTTTTGTATGAAAAGATTGATGTTGGTTTAGAAACTATATTGCAATGAGAATTCATTTGTGAATTCTAAACACACAAAAGTCCTCTCATCAAAATGGCGCCGTTACCGGGGAGTTGTAATGGTGTTGTGTTATTGGTTATTGTATATATGTGAATAGTGTGAATATGTTTGCTTTTGTTAGCTCTTGCTAGTTTTAGGATTTGGTTTTCTTTGTTTCTTATTTGATTCTATTTTCCTTTTCTCTTGCTATCATGAATTCTCACTTTGGCTATGAGTTTGGTTCTAACTATGTTGTAGGAAATGAGGGCTACAATGAGGATGTGTATCAAGGATGGGACAATCAAAGGTGGAAAGAGCCATGTGCATATGATCAATCTTCATGGCAACAACCTCCACCAATGTACTATGAAGAAGAGCCATTTTTTGATGCATATCAATCCAATGGCTATGGTGAGCAACCTTGTGACTTTCAAGAACCACCACCATATGCCTATGAACCATATCCTCAACATGAACCTCAATCATACTCACAAGCCTTTTTTTACCAAGCACCTCCACATGACCTTGACCCATATCCACCATACCAACCACCTCTTGAACCATATGAGCCATACATCGAACCACCATTCCAAGATTACTACTCCCAAGAACCATCTCAATATACACCACCAGATCCTTACCTAGAAGAACCACCTTCTTATCATGAACCCTCTCTCCAAAACAATGAACTCTCTTATCCACTCCAATCCTCAAAGGATGAAACCTTTAGCCTTATACTTCAAGGGCAAGGAGAAATGCAAAGGGAGACAATAGAATTTGTGGCTACCTTGACCAAGGTAGTAAGAATTTTAGTCTCCCAATATTTGAGCACTCAAAGCACTCCCATGATCACATGTGGAGAATCAATTGAAAAGCATAGCATGAAGGAGAGATTGAAAACTCCGGTGGAGAATGAGGGATGTTATTTTGTATTACAGCAATTGGAGGAGCCTATGATCATTGAAGAAGAGAAAGAAGTGGTTGAAGACTTAGGAGATGCGGAACCTCGTTGGGAACCTAGAGTTGAAGAGAACCTCTCCAAGAAGAGTGAATTTGATGTTGAGGAGGAATGTGCACAACCTCCAAGGCATATTCCATATGAAGACTTGGAAGGAGTGGAGCAAGAAGTGAGTTCCCTTGGTGATGAAGATCAAGCATCCAACCTTCTTGGTGGTAAATCCTTTGAATTTGACGAACCTTCTCCCAATGAGATAGAAAGCCATGTGGAAGTAGATTTTTCTCTTCCTCCCATTTATGATTTAAGTGATGGAGAAGAGTGGGATGAAAATGATGAACAAAGGATTGAAAGTGAAGAAGTTTGTGAAGAGGTGGAGGCAATCAAGGAAGAATATAAGGGAGTAGAGCTTGCAAGGACATTGGAAATACCTCTCCCCAAGCCACCACCATCCATTCTTTTATTCAAGTGGGTAAATTCCTTATACTTGAGCTTTATTATTCCCCTTGAATATGGTTTGCTTAAGACGGATGGTTAACTTAGACATATTTGTGGCTTTAAGAGTAAAAAGGAGATGGTTAGTGGTTGGAAACATTCTTCTAGGTTCATGATGGTTACATGTTCAAAGCTTAATTGCAACGGTTGGTGTAGAACTAGATTGCTTGGGTCTAGGATGTTGTTTGGTTGTGTAAATGAGAATTCCAAGATTATGCCACCCAAATGGAATAATGATAATCAACTCAAAGACGGGTGTAGAAACAAGATATGGGATCCCGACATACATGAGGATCAACTTTGGGAGCCCATGGTTTGTGAAGAACTCCATCAAGGCTTGGAGTTACTATTTTTGAAGAATAGAGCTTATTGGAGATTCAAGCATTGGTGGATGTTCAAAGATATCTTCAAGCACAAGCCACCTTGAGAGGAGCTCCCCATAAGTCCAACTTAAGGACAATAAACAAAAGTGCTAGGTGGGAGACACCCCACCATGGTAAATTCTTTTCATTTTCTTCTCTTTTGTACGTACTAATAGAATTAGCTTAATTTCATGTTTTGTTAAGTTTGTTGAGTTTAATTGGTAGTTTAGTATGTTAAATAAGGTTTTATGGTGTTTTGGTAGCTGTTTGGAGGTTTGGAATGCTTGGATTGGTGCAAAACATAGAAAAAATATTTTGAAAAAAAAAATAGAGCACCATCCACGCGTACGCGCACTGGGCGCATATGCGTGCATCAAGCATTTTTGCCTATCCACGCGCACGCGCTATGCACGCGTACACGTGGATTGAGAAATTCTACCCCCCAAGCCAAAAACCCGAGAGTTGTGCCTACGCTGTGCCAGCACTATGCCTGAGGCACAAACCAACTCGCGCGTACGCGTATATGACGCGTACGCGCCACTCTCGAAATAAGCCATTGACGCGGACGCGCCATGTGCGCGTACGCGTCGCATCCATTGCACCACCATCCGTGCGCACGTGCCATGCGCGCGTACGCGCGGATGTCCTTCCTTCACTACATTTCTTTTCTTCTCCTCTTTCCATTTCTTTTCTTCTCCTTTCTTCTTCCCTTCTTTTACCCCTCATCCAACACTCCTAAACACCATTGATAACCATTTATTTTAGTTAACTAATTAGTTAGTTAGTTAGTCGATTAGTTAGTTTTAGTTAGTTTTCATTTCATTTTCTCTTTTTCATTGTAAGTGTTGGATTGTTATTCTTGTTTACCATTAATTGCTGCTGAGTATTCAAAAGGGATGTTATCTTAACATCATTATGTTTATAATCTTTGTTGGATTCTATTGTTGAGGTTATATTTTGCTACTTGGTTTTGAGTCTTTCATGCTTACTTTTTAAGAATACCAAGTGATGAGAATTGCCTTCGAGCTTGTAACTCTTCTTGAATTGCATGATTTGGCCACCATGTGATTTGAACCCTATTCTTTGATTAGCCAATCTCTTGACATTGGATGGTGTGCATTTACTTCAATGCATTGTATTCCATTATCATATGCATCCATACGCTTTTAGCTTGAATGCTCTCATGCTTCTTTAATGCTTGTTTTACCTTACAAGCTTACTTAAAGCATCTCAAGCATACTAGAATGAGTAAAGTGCATGCTTCTTTAGTGACATAGCTTTTATGCTAATGTGTGTTCTAAACCGCACAATTTAGAATTCACATACCTAATATTTCTTAATGTCACACTAATTCACTCACTCATTCCTAGTGATTTACCTCATTCCAACAATTATGTTTCCTTGCTTTTGTATTCTCTCATCTTATGGTGTTATATTTTTATTTTTTATGAATGATGCACCACAAGCAAAAATGGAAGCGGAAGAAAGAACGCGAAGCAACCGGTTGATCTACCAGCTGAATGTAGCAATCCGGAGAGTCACCGTACCCCCTTGCTCATCTTTGAGTGCACCGAGGACGGTGCAAACTTTTAAGTGTGGGGAGGTCATCCGACCAATCGGCTATTTTGGGTGACAAATTTCTAATCCCAACACTTTTTCATTTCATTTTAGGTTTTTTGGATTTTTACTTGCATTTTCTTATTTCGCATATATATACACAATAAGCTTAGTCAAAATAATACGATTTTTCAAGAAATTTATCTATAGGGCATCAATTGATTTAAGTAAAAATTTTTCATAGAACTTGCTTGAATTATATATATTGTGGAACATGGATTTTTGAGCTAAGAACACAAGCTAGTGAGTTTTGAACCTAATTGTGTGGTTACATTTTATAACCACTTATTTTTCTTCTTGTGTGCATTATTCTCCCTCTATGATTGTGATATTTGATTTGTTTGATTCTTTATGTCCATTATTTTGTGTATTCATGTACTTATATGATTGAGGCCATCATTTCAA
The DNA here is from genome assembly GCF_000816755.2 of Arachis ipaensis. Taxonomy (NCBI): domain Eukaryota; kingdom Viridiplantae; phylum Streptophyta; class Magnoliopsida; order Fabales; family Fabaceae; genus Arachis; species Arachis ipaensis. The sequence continues at coordinate 95,800,481 of NC_029792.2, read as the reverse complement.
TTAGCTCACTTACCCAAATAGCCTACCTTTTACCTTCCATTGTTAGCCAATTTGAGCCTACGATTAACCCATTTGTTCTTTAATTTAGCACATTACAAGCCTTGAAGCGAAAAACAATAAAAGTCCTTAATTTGGATCTTTGATTAGCTTAGGCTAGATTGTGTATCATTCAAGTGTGGGAAAACTTGGGACATTGGGTGAATAAAAGGGTAGTTTTGTATTTTTATTGAAATGATTGGGAATTGGGTACATGCTTATGTATTAAAAAATGTATAGACCTTATGCATTGATGTTCTTGTATATAGTTTGAAAGAAAGAAAAAAATGAATGAGAAAAACAAAAGAAAAAGAAACAAAAAGAAGAGCATGGAAAAGAAAAAAATATAGAAAAAGAAAGAAACAAATAAAAAGAAAGAAATAAAAAGGGGACAAAATGCCCCAAAGCAAAGGGAAGCTCAATAAAGGCAATGCATATGAGTTGTAATCAAGAAGAGAATGCATGAGTATGTGAAAAAGTGAAAAAAAAATGGGTAGTTAGGTTAGTTTTGAATTGTATAGGATGTCATAGGTTAGGCGGGAAGTCTAAGCTTATCAAAGATTCAAATTTCAAGTCCACTTAACCAAATATGCATCCTACCATAACCCTAGCCCCATTACAACCAATGAAAAGACCTCATGATACTTGTATGCATGCACGAAATAAATGTCGATTGTTAGAAGAAAACCAAATCTTGGAAAGTATGATTAGGGGAGAGTTGAGTGAATCAACCCTAAACACTTGAGCGAATAGAGTGCAAACACATCCGGTGAGGGTTTGATGCTCAATTACATGTTTCAACCTATAATCATCTCTTCATGCAAGTTTCTAAAAATATTTAATAGCTCAATTCAATTGTGGATTAGACTTGCTAGTCCTTTAGCCCTTGTGCATATATGTATCTTGAGAATTGATTTATTTTGACCAAACAATTGCATTCATGTAGATAGTTGCATATAGGTAGATTGTATTTAGTTAGTTTATATTGAATAAATGTTGATACCCTTTGCTTTCTCTTGTTTTAAGCATGAAGACATGCTTGGTTTAAGTGTGGGGAGGTTGATAAACCCTATTTGTAGGGTTTATCTTGTGCTCGATTTAGGGGATTTTATAACCTTTTACCCACATTTATTCAATGAAATAACATGGTTTCATGATTGTCTCCTAATTTGTACTTAAATGTGAAAACGTGCTTTCTAGTTCCTTAATTGTTTAATTTTGACTAACCTTTGATTCCACTAGATGCCTTGACGTATTTTTTAAGTGATTTCAGATTGAAAAGGTTAGGAATGGATCAAACGAATGGAAAGGAAAGCATACAAAGTGGAAAAATCATGAAAAGCCAAAGATTTGGAAAAAGCCCATGGGCGCGCACGCGCACTATGCGCATACGCGCGGATTGCGAAATATTCCAGGGACGCCTACGCGTGCTGTGCGCCTATGCGTCGAAGGCCGCACGTGATTTTTAAAGAAGAACTTGTGCCTGGCGATTTTGGAGGGTTTCTGGCCCCACTTGGAGCAGAGTTTTTGGCAGAAAAAGCTTTAAAAGACCAAGGATTGAAGGGGAACACATCATTCACACCATTATTCACATTAGGATTAGTTTAGAGTTAGTTTCTAGAGAGAGAAGCTCTCACTTCTCTCTAGAATTAGGATTAGGTTTTAGATCTAGATCTAGTTCTTCTTCTCTCTTCTAATTTTCCTTTTCTTTCCTTAATTGTTCTCTTGTAGTTGTAGAATTCTTCTTCCCTTGTAATTTCTTTGTATTGTTAGTTGTAGTTTATGAACTTTTCTTTGTGGATCTACATTTCTTCTTCAATGAAATTGGTAAGTTCTTTGTTGTTTCATAATTGTCTTCCTTTTCTATTGTTGATCTATTGCTATTCTAGTTAGATCTCTCTTTAATTCTTACAATTCATGTTGTTTACTTTTATTGCCTTCTATGTGTTTGTTAAAATGCTTCTTTTAGTTATGAGTTTACTTTTCTATTATTTTGCCTTTCTATTGTTAATCTCTTACTTTTGTAGCTGTAGATTCCTTTAGTTCTTGCAATTTAATATGCTTTTCTTTTATGCCTTCCAAGTGTTTGATGAAATGCTTGGAAGGATTTTAGGGTAGAATTTTATGCTCTTGGCTTGGGAAGGTAACTTAGGAATTCTTGAGTTGCTAATGTCCAAGTAATTGACGATTGGGAGCCATTAACGCTAGATCTCACTAATTGATTTGGTGGAGAACTAGGACTTATGGACTTGGGTTGACATAGCTCACTTGACTTTCCTCTACTATTAGTTAGGGGTTAACTTAGTGGGGTCGGTCCTTGCCAATTCTCATGTTGTGGTTAGTGATTAGGATAGAGATCCTTGACCACCAAACCTTGCCAAGACTTTTCTAGTTGTTAGTTTATTATCATTGCATTTACATTTCTTGTCCATTATCTCAAAAACCCCAAAACATAATTCATAACCAATAACAAGACACTTTATTGCAATTTCTAGGGAGAACGACCCGAGGTTCAATACTTCGGTTTATAAATTTATGGGTTTGTTACTTGTGACAAACAAATTTTTGTATGAAAGGATTGATGTTGGTTTAGAAACTATATTGCAACGAGAATTCATTTGTGAATTCTAAACACACAAAATTCCTCTCATCACTCCCCACACTTAAACATTCGCATGTCCTCATGCTAAGCTCAAGGAGATAAAATAAATGAGTAGGAAAAAGTAAGACTCATGCAATGCAGTGCAACCTATGTATATGAATCCAACTATATGCTAAGATGTTTCTATCTACTTGGTTAAAAATAAACAAATTCTCCAAGACAAATATAGATCAAATTCCACTAATTCAAATCATACAATAAAAGACAGGTAAACTTGTAAGAATGTAGCTCTTGAAAGCAGGGAACATAGAATTAAGCATTGAACCCTCACTGGTAGTGTATATGCACTCCAACCTCTCAAGTGTATAGGGTAGTCCACTCTAGTCTTCTCTAATCATGCTTTCTAAAACTTTATTCTTCATCTAACCAATCAACAAATATTTAATGCACCAATGCAAACATCATGAGGTCTTTTCAAGGTTGTAATGGGGCTAAGGTAAGGGTGAGGATATATGTATGGCCAAGTGAGCTATAAACTGAATCTTTGATTAACCTAAGCTCTCACCTAAGCACACATATACTCTATATAACTTTAAAATTATGCCTAACTACCCAGAGTTCCCACTTTTTCATCTCATACTCATGCATCAACTTTTCTTTTAATTTGTATCACATATGCATTGATTTTTTTTCATTAGCTTAACATTGGAGTAATTTTGTCCTCTTATTTATTTATTTAATTGAATATTTTTGGGTTTTTTTATATATGAAAAAGTAAATATAACTTATCAATGCACACGGATTTTTAATTTTTCTGGTTTCACATGAGTAGGTACCCAAATTCCCAATATTTTGTCAATGAAACACTGTATACTTTCATCAACCCAAGTTCCCACAGTTTCCCGCACTTAATTGATACACAATCTCTATCTTAAGCTAACCAAAAATTCAATGGGATAATTAATTTTTTTTTCTGCTTAAAGCTAGTGATGTGGTAAAATACAGAACAAATGGGGGTTAAAAGGCTCAAAGTGGTAAACAAAGGTAATTGAAAGGGTAAGCTATTTGGGATAAGTGAGCTAATAACAATTAATGGCATCAATCATATGCAAGCATGTAAATACACTAAAGAATGGACATATAGAATAGAGCAAAGCATAGATTGCAATCATAGAGAAGAAAACACACAAGGAAAAATATTATGGTTAAATAATGTAACCATGTAACTAAGCTCAAAATTTCACAGGATGTGTGTTCTTTTTTAGCTATAATTCATGTTCTAATTTACAATCTTCAAACAAGTTTAACAAAAAAGTTTTGATTTAAATTAGTGATATTTTTCAAAAATAGCGTCTTAAAAAGAAACTTATTATTTTTCAACCAAGTAGAACATACATGCAAACATTTATTACTATGCAATCTGTCCTATAAGACAAAAGAAAAACTAAAATGTTGGTGTTAAGAGATAGAGCTTACCTCTGAAATTCAAGTACTGACCGACCTCCCCACACTTAAAGCTTGGCACCGTCCTCGGTGCCATCAGTCAGGACAAAAGGGGGGCTGGTAACAGCATCTCCACTGTCGGGGCGTTCATGGCTCCCGGTGCTGGTAGGTAAGGTGGAGTCCAGAGTGTCTGGGTCTTCCTCAGGTGGGTGGTTGCCAACAATCAGCTCCTTGAGGTATGTAAATTGGCGCTTGTTACGGCGCTCCATTTATTTTTCCTGCCGGTCTGGCCGGTCCAACCTCTGAAGTATCTGAAGGAGTAGCTGATTTGTTGAAGGTGCTTGTACTTTTCTTTCCACTCCTCACCGGTGGATTGTTAGAGGCTCTCTCTGTACCTTTCCTGGTGGCCATCTTGAAAAGGGAGAAGAAAAAGGGGCATGAATTCAAAGGGATAGAGCAAGGAAGAGGGCAGTACGAGTGATAATCATGCCATGGTAAAGAAGAATGTCGTTAATACATGGTCGCAACTCCATGTAATTGGGACATCAATGAAAATATAGCATGATAAATTGAGGCAATTAAATGCAAGATATTTATTGGCATGCTGGCAAAGGCATGAGTAGCATAGATCAAGCATTAAAAGCCAAAATGTATTATCACTCGTAACAAACTAACAATAACGTGTGTATTGACAATTATATTTAATTAATAAAATATTGGAAGGGTTTTGTGAAAAACAGGCATTAGAGTGGAAGGATAAAATAAGTAAGAATCCATAATGCTATACGGGTTTTTCATAAACACTTGGTATGCATGTAAAATATGCTAGGAAAATTAAGAATTCCAACATGCATGCAATCCAAAAATTAATATTAATTGTCAAATCACTCTTGATGATATCCACAAGCTCAAGTATAATAATATAAGATCCAAATAAATTAAAGCTCCAACACCAACATAAAAATGCATGAAGAAAAAGAAAAGAATGAAAAAGAAACCATAAATAACTAAGCATGAAAGAGAAAAATTTTTGAAGAAAGAAAAGTAATTAAATGCAATAAGAAGAATGAAGGAAGAAAGGAGAAGGGAATGAAAAGTCGGGACGCGACGTGCGCGCACAAAGCACGCGTGCGCATGAGAACTGTATTCGCCATGTGACGCGTACGCGTGGGTGGTCTTGGAAGCAAAAGGACGTGCATGTGTCAGGGATGCGTACGCGTGGATGACCTTGTGCCTCTAGCACAGTTCCAGCGTGGGGGCAGCACAACTTTCTGTCCAATGTGCTATTTATGCTGATTTCCCTATCCACGCATGCGCGTGCTTGAACCGTACGCGTGGATTTCACTTGTGGCAGATGACGCGCACGCGTCATAGACGTGTACGCGTGGGTCGAATTGTGCGCAGAGCACACCAGCCACACGATTCCATCACAACTTTCTGTTCGTTGGATAGGGGGCGAGATTGCTATCGTCGCCCACGCGTGGCCTACGCGCACGCGTGGTTTGCCCCCCTTTTTTTATGTGTATGTAGAATGTAAAATGCAGAATGCAGGTGAATATGCAGAAATTATGAATGAACACTAGTAAAAATAAAATAAAATAAGATTAAGAATTAAAAAGAACGATTATACCATGGTGGGTTGTCTCTCACCTAGCACTTTTAGTTATTGTGCTTAAGTTGGACATTTGGTGAGCTCCGTGTCATGGTGGCTTGTGCTTGAACTCATCTTGAAACTTCCACCAATGCTTGGACTTCCAACATTTTCTATCAATTCCAGATACATTCCCCAAGCTTTGATGGAGTTCTTCACAAGCTTTGAGCTCCCAAAGTCGATCCTCATGTATGCCTGGATCCCAAATCTTGTTTTTGCACCCGTTTTCAAGTGGAACATGATGATTCCATCTAGGTGGTAAGCAATCTGAATTCTCACTAACGCATCCAAACAGCTTCCTAGACCTATTCATTTGAGCTCTATACCAACCCTTGCATTTAGACCTTGAGCTCCCAATCACAACGAACCTAGGATTGTGTTGCCAACCACTAACCATCTCTCTCTTACTCTTAAAGCCACAATGAGCTCTAAGCTGACCATCTGTCTCAAGTAAACCATATTCAAGTGGGAAAGTAAAGGTCAAGGATAAGAATTTTACCCACTTGAATGTTGTATTGGATGGTAATGGCTTTGGGGAGAGGTCTCCAACAACTTTGGCAAGGTGGTTTCAAGCTCCATTCCCTTGTGCTCTCCCTTTTCAACTTCCACCTCTTCGCAAGCTTCATCAGTTTCAACCTCTTCCTCTTGGTAGCTTTCTTCCAATTCAAACTCTTCTTCATGACTTACCAAGGGCATGGGGTTGTGCTTCTTCTTCTTTAATCTCCATCTCTTGATCAACCTCTTCAGAGTCTTCAACCAGGATATGCCTTGGAGGTTGTACACCTTCCTCAACATCAACATCAAACATCTTGGAAGGAGACTCTATGACTGGACTTTCCCATGGGGGTTCAGCATCTCCTAAGTCTGCAACCTCTTCTTCCTCTTCAATAATTGCTGCTTTGTCTAGTTGTTTTAGTAAAAAATCGTACTCCTCCTTGATGATTTCCTTTCCATGATAACTCCCTTCAACTACTCCTTCATTTGCAAGGGTCTCTCCTACCTCCACTTTTTGGGCCTCCTCTTGCTCTAAGACAAAATAAGACTCCTCCTTGATGTCTTCCTTCACTAATTCTTCAACCACACCTTCGACTTCAAGGGTCTCCACTACCCCCACCTGTAGCTAGCTTCTTGTGAAGTATGAATTCACGAAGATGATCCCTTTTCTCTTGTTCCTTGTCAATAACATAGTGATGAGCGGATAATTTATACGTTTTTTGGCATTGTTTTTAGTATGTTTTTCGTATGTTTTAGTTAGTTTTTATTATATTTTTATTAGTTTTTAATTAAAAATCACATTTCTGGACTTTACTATGAGTTTGTGTATTTTTCTGTGATTTCAGGTATTCTCTGGTTGAAATTGAGGGACTTGAGCAAAAATCAGATTCAGAGGCTAATAAAGGACTGCAGATGCTGTTGGATTCTGACCTCCCTGCACTCGAAATGGATTTGCTAGAGCTACAAAACTCCAAATGGTGCACTCTCAATTGCGTTGGAAAGTAGACATCCAGGGCTTTCCAGTAATATTTAATAGTCCATACTTTTCCCGAGTTTAGATGACACAAACTGGCATTGAACGCCAGCTCTCTGCCCAATTCTAGAGTCAAACGCCAGAAACAGGTTGCAAAGAAGAGTTAAATGCCAGAAACACATTATAAACTGGCGTTTAACTCCAAGGAAGACCTCTCCACGTGAAAGCTTCAAGCTCAGCCCAAGCACACACCAAAGTGGGTCCCAGAAGTGGATTTCTGCATCATTTACTTATTTCTGTAAACCTAGTAACTAGTCTGATATAAATAGGACCTCTCACTATTGTATTAGACATCTTATGATTTTTAGTTCATCTTTGGATTATCTTTTGATCCTTTGATCACGTTTTGGAGGCTGGCCTCTCGGCCATGCCTGAACCTTGTTCTTATGTATTTTCAACGGTAGAGTTTCTACATACCATAGATTAAGGTGTGGAGCTCTTCTGTTCCTCATGAATTAATGCAATTACTACTATTTTCTATTCAACTCAAGCTTATTCCTATTCTAAGATATTCATTCGCACTTCAATATGAATGTAATGAGCGTGACAATTATCATCATTCCCAACCATGAACGTGTGCCTGACAACCACTTCCGTTCTACCTTCGCTTGAATGAGTATCTCTTGGATTCCTTAATCAGAGTCTTCGTGGTATAAGTTAGAACCCATGGACGGCCATTCTTGAGATCCGGAAAGTCTAAACCTTGTCTGTGGTATTTCGAGTAGGATCTGGGAAGGGATGGTTGTGACGAGCTTCAAATTCGCGAGTGCTGGGCGTAGTGACAGACGCAAAAGGAGGGTGAATCCTATTCCAGTATGATCGAGAACCTCCAGATGATTAGCCATGCAGTGACAGCGCATTGGACCATTTTCACAGAGAGGATGGGATGTAGCCATTGACAACGGTGATGCCTAACATACAGCTTGCCATGGAAGGGAGTAGGAATGATTGGATGAAGACAGCAGGAAAGCAGAGGTTCAGAAGGAACGAAGGCATCTCTACACGCTTATCTGAAACTCTCACCAATGATTTACATAAGTATCTCTATCCTATTTTATATTTTAATTATGTTTTAATTATAAATTCTCTATAACCATTTGAATTCGCCTGACTGAGATTTACAAGGTGACCATAGCTTGCTTCAAGCCGACAATCTCCGTGGGATCGACCCTTACTCACGTAAGTTTTATTACTTGGACGACCCAGTGCACTTGCTGGTTAGTTGTGCGAAGTTGTGACAAAGAGCTAATATTATGAACGTGCGTATTGAGTTTTTAGCGCCGTTACCAAAGAAGATGAACCGTCATGATTTCTGTGCACCAAGTTTTTGGCGCCGTTGCCGGGGATTGTTCGAGTTTGGACAACTGACGATTCATCTTGTTGCTCAGATTAGGTAATTTTATTTTAATTTTAAGCTTTTAGTTTTTATTATTCTTATTTTCGAAAAAAATTATATAAAAATAAAAATTTTCAAAAAAAATACATTTTTCTTCAGAATTTTTAAGAATGAATTCTAGAGTTTCATGAGATGTATTGAAGCCTGGCTGGCTATAAAGCCATGTCTAAATTCTTTTGGACTGAGGGTTCAACTAATCACTTCAATGCATGTAATGTCCTACTGAAGCTTGGCTGGCCATTGGCCATGTCTAGTGTTTTGGACCGGAGCCTTCACTGAAAGCTTGGCTGGCTAGTGAGTCATGTCTAATTCCTGGACCGGAGCTTTAGACTAACATTGCAAGATTCCTGGAATTCCTATTAAAAATTTTGAAATCCTTATTTTTTTTCTTCCAATTAATTTTCGAAAAATACCAAAAAAATTTAGTAAAATCATAAAAACAAAAAATTTGATGTTTCTTGTTTGAGTCTAGAGTCAATTTTGAAGTTTGGTGTCAATTGCATGTTTCTATGTTTCTTGCATTTTTCAAAAATTCATGCATTGCATTCTTTATGATCTTCAAGTTGTTCTTGATGAATTCTCTTGTTTGATCTTCACATTTTATTGATTTGTGTCTTTTCTTGTTTTTCATATGCATTTTCAATTTGTTAGTGTCTAAGCATTGAAAATTTCTAAGTTTGGTGTCTTGCATGTTTGTCTTTTCTTAAAAATTTTCAAAAATAAGTTCTTGGTGATCATCATGACATTAGTGTTCTTGGTGTTCATCTTGAACATGCATTGTGTGTTTTGATTCATAATTTTTATGTTATGTGTCATTTTTCATGTTTTTCTCTCTCATCATTAAAAATTCAAAAATCAAAAAAATATCTTTCCCTTTTTCTCTCATAAATTTTCAAAAATTTGGTTTGATTTAGTAAAAAAGTTTTTAAAATTTAATTGTTTCTTATGAGTCAAATCAAATTTTCAATTTAAAAATTCTATATTTTTCAAATCTTTTTCAAAAATTAAATCTTTTTCATTTTTTCTTTCATATTTTCGAAAATTTCAAATTGATTTTCAAAAAAATCTTTTTCTTATCTTTATTTCATATTTTCGAAAATTTTGCTAACAATTAATGTGATTGATTCAAAAATATTAAGTTTGTTACTTGCCTGATAAGCAAGGTTCAATCTTTAAATTTTAAAATCAAATCTTTTTGTTTCTTGTTAGTCAAGTAATCAACTTTAATTTTTAAAATCAAATCTTTTTAAATTTCTTTTACAAATCTTTTTCAAAATGAATTTCAATCACATCTTTTTCAAAATTTAATTTCAAAATCTTTTCTAACTTCTTATCTTTTCAAATTTGATTTTCAAATTTTTTTCAATTAACCACTTAACTTTTTGTTTGATTCTTATCTTTTTCAAAACTACCTAACTAACTCTCTCTCTCTAATTTTTGAAAATCACCTCCCTCTTTTTCAAAATTCTTTTTTAATTAATTAATTGTTTTAATTTTAATTTAATTTATTTTCAATTTTCAATTTTCGAAATTTAACTTTGAATTTTATTTTTATTTTAATTAATTTTCGAAATTCTCTCTCTCTCATCTCCTTCTATTTATTTATTCATCTACTAACACTTCTCTTTCACCCAAAAATTCGAACTCCATTTCCCTATCTGAGTTCGAGTTTTTCTTCTTCTCCTTCTTATATTCTTCTCTTCTTATACTTGCATAAGGAATCTCTATACTGTGACATAGAGGATTCCATATTTTCTTTTGTGTTCTCTTCTTTTTCATATGAGCAGGAACAAGGATAAGAACATTCTTGTTGAAGCCGATCCTAAACCTGAAAGGACTCTGAAGAGGAAGCTAAGGGAAGCTAAAGCACAGCTCTCTGGAGAAAATCTGACAGAAAATTTTGAAAAGGAAGGAGACATGGCCGAAAATAATAACAATGCAAGGAAGATGCTTGGTGACTTTACTGCACCAAATTCCAATTTACATGGAAGAAGCATCTCAATCCCTACCCTTAGAGCAAACAATTTTGAGCTTAAACCTCAACTAGTTTCTCTGATGCAACAAAACTGCAAGTTTCATGGACTTCCATCTGAAGATCCTTTTCAGTTCTTAACTGAATTCTTGCAGATCTGTGATACTGTTAAGACCAATGGGGTTGATTCCGAGGTCTACAGGCTCATGCTTTTCCCGTTTGCTGTAAGAGACAGAGCTAGAATATGGTTAGACTCTCAACCTAAAGATAGCCTGAACTCTTGGGATAAGCTGGTCACAGTATTCTTAGCCAAGTTCTTTCCCCCTCAAAAGCTTAGCAAACTTAGAGTGGATGTTCAAACCTTCAGACAGAAAGAAGGTGAATCCCTCTATGAAGCTTGGGAGAGATATAAGCAACTGACCAAAAAGTGTCCTTCTGACATGCTTTCAGAATGGACCATCCTGGATATATTCTATGATGGTCTGTCTGAATTAGCTAAGATGTCATTGGACACTTCTGCAGGTGGATCCATTCACCTAAAGAAAACGCCTGCAGAAGCTCAAGAACTCATTGACATGGTTGCTAATAACCAGTTCATGTACACTTTTGAGAGGAATCCTATAAGTAATGAGACGCCTCAAAGGAACAAAATATTGGCTCAGCAAGTCAATATGATTTCTCAGAGTCTGAATAGAATGCAAGCTGCATCCAACAGTACTCAAGAGGCATCTTCTAAAGAAGAAGCTTATGATCCTGAGAACCCTGCAATAGCAGAGGTGAATTACATGGGTGAACCTTATGGAAACACCTATAATTCCTCATGGAGAAATCATCCAAATTTCTCATGGAAGGATCAACAAAAGCCTCAACAAGGCTTTAACAATGGTGGAAGAAACAGGTTTAGCAATAGCAAGTCTTTTCCATCATCCACTCAGCAACAGACAGAGAATTCTGAGCAGAATCCATCTAGCTTAGCAAATATAGTCTCTGATCTATCTAAGGCCACTTTGAGTTTCATGAATAAAACAAGGTCCTCCATTAGAAATTTGGAGGCACAAGTAGGCCAGCTGAGTAAAAGGGTCACTGAAACTCCTCCTAGTACTCTCCCAAGCAATACAAAAGAGAATTCAAAGAGAAAGTGCAAGGCCATTGATATAACCAAAATGGCCGAACCCAAAGAGGAAGAGGAGGACGTGAATCCTAGTGAGGAAGACCTCCTGGGACGTTCAGTGAACAAGAAGGAGTTTCCCTTAGAGGAACCAAAGGAATCTGAGGCTCATTTAGAGACCATAGAGATTCCAATGAACCTCCTTCTGCCCTTCATGAGCTCTGATGAGTATTCTTCTTCTGAAGAGAATGAAGACGTCACCGAAGAGCAAGTTGCCAAGTACCTTGGTGCAATCATGAAGTTGAATGCCAAATTATTTGGTAATGAGACTTGGGAAGATGAACCTCCCTTGCTCACCAATGAACTGAATGCATTGGAAAGGCAGAAATTACCTCAAAAGAAACAGGATCCTGGTAAATTCTTAATACCCTGTAACATAGGCACCATGACCTTTGAGAAGGCTCTGTGTGACCTGGGGTCAGGCATAAACTTAATGCCACTCTCTGTAATGGAGAAACTTGGGATCTTTGAGGTGCAAGCTGCTAGAATCTCATTAGAGATGGCAGACAACTCAAGAAAAGAGGCTTATGGACAAGTAGAGGACATGTTAGTAAAGGTTGAAGACATTTACATCCCTGCTGATTTCATAATCCTAGACACTGAAAAGGATGAGGATGAATCCATCATCCTTGGAAGACCCTTCCTAGCCACAACAAAGGTTGTGATTGATGTGGATAGAGGAGAGTTGGTCCTTCAACTGAATGAGGACTACCTTGTGTTCAAGACTCAAGGTTCTCCTTCTGTAACCATGGAGAGGAAGTATGAAAAGCTTCTCTCACTGCAGAGTCAACCAGAGCCCCCACAGTCAAACTCTAAGTTTGGTGTTGGGAGGCCACAACCAAACTCTAAGTTTGGTGTTGAACTCCCATATCCAAAATCTAAGTTTGGTGTTGGGAGGTTTCAACAATGCTCTGAAGATCTGTGAGGCTCCATGAGAGCTCACTGTCAAGCTATTGAGATTAAAGAAGCGCTTGTTGGGAGGCAACTGATGCTGCATAAACTTGTTATGCTACGATTTAGGAAATTGCACGATCGGCAAAATTCCTTCCGGCAAGTGCACCGGTTATCGTCAAGTAAAAACTCACAATAGAGTGAATCACAATCCTCATTTTGGTGCTTGTTTCTACTGCCTTCACATCCTTGATCTCAGAACTTGGTTGTTGTTGGACAGTCGGAGTATCCTGTTCATCAAAAGCTTCCTGAATTTGTGGTTCAATGAACCCTTCCTCTTTGCAACTCTCTGTTTCATTGGAGTGTGATCTCCCTTGATTGACTTTCTCCCTTTCTTGTTCTTCTGATTCCTCCCTTGGGTTTGCCATGGTATCACTAGAAGAATTGTGGGTAGGGATTTGCTTTGATAGATATCCAATTTGTGCTTCTAGCTTTTGAATGGCAGCACCTTGATTTTGTAAGTTGGATATTACTTCTTCCTTAAAGCCTTTCAAATCGGCCACATCTCTGCCCATAGTTGCAAGCATTCCTTCTATCCTGTTTAATTGATCTTGAAATTGTTGGTTCGGATTGGGTTGATGAGGTTGATTATCTTGGCTGTGATATGGTGGTTGGGAGTATGTGTTTTGTGTGGGCTGATAGAGTCTTTGGTTGGAGTGTTGGTAGTGGTATAACTCTTGTGTGTAGTGGAATGAGTCTTGTGGATAATGAAATGAATTGTATGAATTTGAGAAGGAATTTTGTGCTGAGAAATGCTCAAGTGATGAAGAATTTGGATATGTAAAACTAGGGGGTGAGGTTGGATAATTCAGAGGTGATGGCTCTTGATGAATGGGGTGTGAATAAGTGAATTCTCTTTGGTTTTGATCTTCCCAGCCACAACTTGAGTAGTGATCAAATTCACCAAAACATGGACCATTTTGTGGCTCTGGGAAGTACCCCGTTTCCTGTTCCTGATACTCCCACCCACCATGAGCATAATAACATGAATCATTCTGTGGTATGTTAATTAATTATTTTATTTTTATGTTTATTTTGTGTTTCTTTAGGTTGATGATCATGTGGAGTCACAAAAACTACAAAAAAAATCAAAAACAGAATGAAAAACAGCTCACCCTGGAGGAAGAGCTTACTGGCGTTTAAACGCCAGTAAGGCTAGCAGAATGGGCACCAGACTGGCGTTTAACGCCAGAACAGAGCATGGAACTGGCGTTAAACGCCAAAAACAAGTAGTAGTCTGGCGTTTAAATGCCAGGATTGCACTCAGAGGAAAGCTGGCATTAAACGCCAGAACCAAGCATGGAAGTGGCGTTTAACGCCAAGAATGGGCAACAAGCTGGCGTTAAACGCCAGAAACAAGCAAGGAAGTGGCGTTAAACACCAGGATTGCCTATAAAGGGCGTTTTACACGCCTAAAAAGTGCAGAGATGTGAAATCCTTGACACCTCAGGATCTGTGGACCCCACAGGATCACCTCAGGATCTGTGGACCCCACAGGATCCTCACCTACCTCAACTCACCTTCTCCCTCTTCTTCACACAATCCAATAACCCTCTTCCCCAAACACCCTTCACCAATCAACTCAAACCCTCTTTCCCATCACCCTTTCACCAATCACCTCCACCACACTTTTCCATAAATCCCACCTACCTTCAAAATTCAAAATCTCTTTTCCACCCAAACCCACCCTAAATGGCCGAACCCTAACCCTTCTCCCTCCACTATATAAACCCCTCATTCCTTACTCATCTTCACACAACACAACCCTTTCTTCTTACCTTGGCCGAATACACATCTCTCTCCCCTTCCTCCATTCTTCTTCTTCTTCTCCTTCTTTCTCTCTTCTTTTGCTCGAGGACGAGTAACATTCTAAGTTTGGTGTGGTAAAATCATAGCTTTTTTGTTTTTCCATAACCATTGATGGCACCTAAGGCCAGAGAAACCTCAAGAAAGAGGAACGAGAAGGCAATTGCTTCCACCTCTGAGTCATGGGAGATGGAGAGATTCATCTCAAAAGTCCATCAAGACCACTTCTATGAAGTTGTGGCCAAGAAGAAAGTGATCTCCGAAGTTCCTTTCAAACTCAAAAAGAATGAGTATCCGGAGATCCGACTTGAGATCCAAAGAAGAGGTTGGGAAGTCCTCACCAACCCCATTCAACAAGTCAGGATCCTAATGGTTCAAGAGTTCTATGCAAACGCATGGATCACTAGGAACCATGATCAAAGTGTGAACCCGAATCCAAAGCATTGGCTCACCATGGTTCGGGGGAAATACTTAGATTTTAGTTCGGAAAATGTAAGGTTGGCATTCAACTTGCCAATGATGGAAGAAAATGCACGCCCCTACACAAGAAGGGTCAACTTTGATCAAAGGTTGGACCAAGTCCTCATGGACATATGTGTGGAAGGAGCTCAATGGAAGATTAACTCAAAAGGCAAACCGGTTCAACTAAGAAGACTTGACCTTAAGCCTGTAGCTAGAGGATGGTTGGAGTTCATTCAATGCTCAATCATTCCTACTAGCAACCGGTCTGAAGTTACTGTAGACCGGGCCATTATGATCCATAGCATCATGATTGGGGAGGAAATAGAAGTTCATGAGATTATACCTCAAGAACTCTACAAGGTGGCTGACAAACCTTCCACTTTGGCAAGGTTAGCCTTTCCTTACCTCATTTGCCACCTCTGCAATTCGGTTGGGATTGACATAGAGGGAGATATCCTCATTGATGAGGACAAGCCCATCACTAAGAAAAGGATGGAGTAAACAAGAGAGCCTATTCATGGAATTCAAGAGACGCATGAAAAAGCTCATCACCAAGAAATCCCTGAGATGCCTCAAGGGATGCACTTTCCTCCAAGTAACTATTGGGAACAACTCAACACTTCTCTAGAAGGATTTAGTCATAACATGAACCAATTAAGGGTGGAACACCAAGAGCACTCCATCATTCTCAATGAGATTAGAGAAGATCAAAGAGCTATGAGGGAGGAGCAACAAAGACAAGGAAGAGACATAGAGGAGCTCAAGAGCACCATTGGTTCTTCAAGAAGGGGAAGACGCCACCCTCACTAAGGTGGACTCTTTCTTTAATCTCCTTGTTCTTATTTCCTATTTTTCGGTTTTTGAGCTTTATGTTTTAGTTATGTTTGTGTCTTTACTATATGATCATTAGTATTTAAGTGTCTATGTCTTAAAGCCATGAATGTCCTATGAATCCATCACCTCTCTTAAATGAAAAACGTTTTAATTACAAAAGAACAAGAAGTACATGAATTTCGAATTTATCCTTGAAATTAGTTTAATTATATTGATGTGGTGACAATACTTTTTGTTTTCTGAATGAATGCTTGAACAGTGCATATGTCTTTTGAATTTGTTGTTTATGAATGTTAAATATGTTGGCTCTTGAAGAATGATGAAAAAGGAGAAATGTTATTTGATGATCTGAAAAAATCATAAAAATGATTCTTGAAGCAAGAAAAAGCAGTGAATACAAAGCTTGCAGAAAAAAAAATATTCAAAAAAAAAAGGAAAGAAAAAATGGCGAAAAAAAAAAGATAGAAAAAGCCAATAGCCCTTAAAACCAAAAGGCAAGGGTAATAAAAAGGATCCAAGGCTTTGAGCATCAGTGGATAGGAGGGCCTAAAGGAATAAAATCCTGGCTTAAGCGGCTAAACCAAGCTGTCCCTAACCATGTGCTTGTGGCGTGAAGGTGTCAAGTGAAAACTTGAGACTGAGCGATTAAAGTCGAGGTCCAAGGCAAAAAAAGAGTGTGCTTAAGAACCCTGGAAACCTCTAATTGGGGACTTTAGCAAAGCTGAGTCACAATCTAAAAAGGTTCACCCAGTTATGTGTCTGTGGCATGTAGGTATCCGGTGGTAATACTGGAAAACAGAGTGCTTAGGGCCATGGCCAAGACTCATAAAGTAGCTGTGTTCAAGAATCAACATACTGAACTAGGAGAATCAATAACACTATCTAAATTCTAAGTTCCTATAGATGCCAATCATTCTGAACTTCAAAGAATAAAGTGAGATGCCAACACTATTCAAGAGGCAAAAAGCTACCAGTCCCACTCATCTGATTGGAGCTAAGTTTCATTGATAGTTTGGAGTTTATAGTATATTCTCTTCTTTTTATCCCATTTGATTTTCAGTTTCTTGGAGACAAGCAACAATTTAAGTTTGGTGTTGTGATGAGCGGATAATTTATAGGCTTTTTGGCATTGTTTTTAGAATGTTTTTCGTATGTTTTAGTTAGTTTTTATTATATTTTTATTAGTTTTTAATTAAAAATCACATTTCTGGACTTTACTATGAGTTTGTGTGTTTTTCTGTTATTTCAGATATTTTCTGGCTGAAATTGAGGGACTTGAGCAAAAATCAGATTCAGAGGCTGACAAAGGACTACAGATGCTGTTGGATTCTGACCTCCCTGCATTCGAAATGGATTTTCTGGAGCTACAAAACTCCAAATGGCGCGCTCTCAATTGCGTTGGAAAGTAGACATCCAGAGCTTTCCAGAAATATATAATAGTCCATACTTTGCCCAAGTTTAGGCGACGCAAAATGCCGTTGAACGCCAGCTCTCTGCCCAATTCTGGAGTCAAACGCCAGAAACAGGTTGCAAAGCAGAGTTAAACGCCAGAAACAAGTTAAAAACTGGCGTTTAACTCCAAGGAAGACCTCTCCACGTGAAAGCTTCAAGCTCAGTCCAAGCACACACCAAAGTGGGTCCCGAAAGTGGATTTCTGCATGATTTACTTATTTCTGTAAACCTAATAACTAGTCTGATATAAATAGGACCTCTCACTATTGTATTAGACATCTTATGATTTTTAGTTCATCTTTGGATTATCTTTTGATCCTTTGATCACGTTTTGGAGGCTGGCCTCTCGGCCATGCCTGAACCTTGTTCTTATGTATTTTCAACGGTAGAGTTTCTACACACCATAGATTAAGGTGTGGAGCTCTTCTGTTCCTCATGAATTAATGCAATTACTACTATTTTCTATTCAAATCAAGCTTATTCCTATTCTAAGATATTCATTCGCACTTCAATATGAATGTGATGAGCGTGACAATCATCATCATTCCCAACCATGAACGCGTGCCTGACAACCACTTCCGTTCTACCTTTGCTTGAATGAGTATCTCTTGGATTCCTTAATCAGAGTCTTCGTGGTATAAGTTAGAACCCATGGACGGCCATTCTTGAGATCCGGAAAGTCTAAACCTTGTCTGTGGTATTCCGAGTAGGATCTGGAAGGGATGGTTGTGACGAGCTTCAAACTCACGAGTGCTGGGCGTAGTGACAGACGCAAAAGGAGGGTGAATCCTATTCCAGTATGATCGAGAACCTCCATATGATTAGCCATGCAGTGACAGCACATTGGACCATTTTCACAGAGAGGACAGGATGTAGCCATTGACAACGGTGATGCCTAACATACAGCTTGCCATGGAAGGGAGTAGGAATGATTGGATGAAGACAGCAGAAAAGTAGAGGTTCAGGAGGAACGAAGGCATCTCTACACGCTTATCTGAAACTCTCACCAATGATTTACATAAGTATCTCTATCCTATTTTATATTTTAATTATGTTTTAATTATAAATTCTCTATAACCCTTTGAATCCGCCTGACTGAGATTTACAAGGTGACCATAGCTTGCTTCAAGCCGACAATCTCCGTGGGATCGACCCTTACTCACGTAAGGTTTATTACTTGGACGACCCAGTGCACTTGCTGGTTAGTTGTGCGAAGTTGTGATGAAGAGCTAATATTATGGTCGTGCGTATTGAGTTTTTAGCGCCGTTACCAAAGAAGATGAACCGTCACGATTTCTGCGCACCACATAGCTGGGATCATCTTGCTCTTGGATTGATGGATGTGGGTGCTCTTCCATGGAGGGTAGTGATGGGATGGGAAGATCATTATGTCGTTGAAGAGGAAGCGCACTAGAGTTTGAGGGTTAAATATTGGAGGTGGAGGGTTGGTCTTTACGGGATATAAGATTTTGGATTTTAGAGGTGAGACCAATGAGATTAGAGATAAGTGTGCTATTATCCAATGGAGGTTGGGGTGGATAGGAGGGTTCATTTGTTGGGAGAGAGGACTCATAATACGGAGGTGGTTCTTCTTGATAAGGATATGGAGATGGCGTATATTGAGGTGTTGGTTCTTGAGAGTAATTGTGTTGGGATTGGGGTGGTTCTAAGTATGGCTCATAAGGTTCTTGGCATGGTGGGTAAGGATTAGGGTCATATGGGGGTGTTTGGTAGTAAGGGGCTTGTTGGTATGGTGGTTCAAAGTAATGTTGAGGAGGGGGTTCATAAGCATATGGTGGGGCTTGTTGGTAACTACAAGGAGGTCCACCATATTCATCATCTTGATATGCACCCTGGAATGGCTCTTGACCATAGTAATTTGGTGAAGGTTGGTTGTCACGAAAAGGTCCACCATAACTATTGTCTTGGTATGCATCATATAATGGTTGTTGGTTATAGCACATTGGAGGGGGTTGTTGCCAAGAGGGTTGATTAAATCCTTGTGGCTCCTCCCATCTTTGATTCTTCCAACCTTGATGCCTGTTCTCATTATAGCTTTCATTCCTTACAACAACATTGGAACCAAACTTAAAGCCAAAGGGGTGAGAATTCATAGTAGCAAGTAAAAATAAAAACTACTAAAAATTAAAGAAAATAAACTCCTAAAACTAGAAATACTAACAAAGAAACGAAAAGCAAAATTATTTACAATAACCAATAATAAGGCACACGTTTGCAATTCCCCGGCAACGGCGCCATTTTGATGAACGGATTTTCTGTCGGTAAAGAATTTCACAACAAATTCCCGTTGTAAGTATAGTTTCTAGACCAACAAAGAATCCTTTCGTACAAAAACTTGTTTGTCACTAAGGCAAACCCAATAAAAATTATAACAGAAGTATTTAAACCTCGGGTCATCTCTCAAGGAATTGCAGGGAGGTGTGTTTATTATTGGTTATGAGAAAAGTATCTTTTTGGGTTTTTGAAAGATTTGAAGGAATGTAAATGACAAGAAAGCAAACTAATGATCATAAAAACCCTTGCAAGGTATAAGAACTGGACGTCCTATCCTAGTTATCCTTATCAATTGTGATGAGAATTGTCTATTGCTCCCACTTGGTCAACCTCTAACTGTGAAGGTATGTTAAGTGGATAAATCAATTTGTTTTCCTCAGGTCCTAGTCAACTCCTATGGAATGACTAGAGTTAGAGGAATTCGAATCAACTAGCAAATTCCAATTATCAATCAACAAAGGAGTTTGATAACTCAAGCGTCTCCAATTACTCACCAAGCTAGGAATGCAAAAAGCTAAATTAAAATCATAAATCTGAAATACCTCAAATTGCATTAAATAGAAAATCACATTAAACATGAGAATTCATAATCCAAATTGGGAAAAATAAATAAATCAACAAGAGAAATAAATAAACTATAAAAATCCAAACATATTAATAGTCGGTTTGGTTCGGGTTCATCGTAAAATTAAAACCGAACTAATCAAAATATAATTGGTTCGGTTTGGTTCGGATTTGTGTTTTTTTGTACATGTATCTGAACCAAACCAAACCGATTAAGAACGGATTGGTTCGGTTCGGGTAATTGGGTACTCGATGACTTTGAAATTCATAAGAAAAAACCAAATTTTATCTTAAAAATTCAACAACTACAATAAACATGTAACATCAATGAAAATAATCCAAACATGTTAAACACCAAATAAATTAAAAACTAAACTCATTAAAATCCAAACATATTAATAGTGAATAATCTTTGTCTAATGGAAAAGTCATATATATATTTTTTATTTTTTTATTTAATTAGTATATGATCGGGTTCGCGAGTTGGTTCGGGTTCTACATTTGGTTCGGGTTAAACCCGATTACCCGTTGGTTCCAGAACCAATTTAATTGGTTCGGTTTGGATTTGGACGGGTAATCGGGTACCCGCTACCCGTGCTCACCCCTATTAATTTCTGAAATTAAGTTTAGTGTCCCCTTAGTTGTTTTATTCTTTCTAATTATTTTACTTATTGAGTTTGAATTTTATACTCCTTTTTGCTTATTAGTTGTTTTATTTTTTTAATTATTCAGTTTATTTTCTTTATTTTACTTTTCTTTTATTTTCGTTTTCTTTTATATTTTATTTTATTTTTATTTCTTTATTATTTTTATTTTTCTTTTTGTTCATTCTTCTTTGCTTTCCTGTTTACCACATAGCGTTTAATTCTGTTTGGTGATTTGTGCTAAGAAAAAATAATGGAGAGATCACATGGGTTACTACTCACACCCAAGGAGTGATTCATATTATTGTGGATGGGAAAACTACCCGAATTTTGGTTGGAAAAGTCAAGACCAAAGAAACTTCAGTGCTCCATGTTCCATCTATCAAGAACCACCATTTCCATATTCATACCAAGAACCACTACCTCTCTATTCATATCAAGAACCACCATCTCCATATACATACCAAGAACCATCCTCCTCTTTTTATTCATATCAAGAGCCACCATCTCCTTATTCATATGAAGAATCATCTTCTTTCTACTCATATCAAAAGCCATCGTCTCCTTATTCATATCAGGAACCATCAGCTCTTGAGCTTCTTATGAAAAAATGCATACATGATATGAGGATGAGTGTCAAAAATATAGAGAAACATGCAAAGTTTATTATCAAGCACCTGGACAAGATACAAGCAAATTCCTTCCCAAGAGATACAATGCAAGATCCTATGGAAGAAAGTGAGAAAATCAATCCAAAGAGTTCATACTTCAATGAATTAGAGAACTCTTCACCCTCACACATGGAAGAAGAGGAAGATGCACAAACAAAGGAAGAAAATGCACAAACAAAGGAGGAAACTATGCAAACTCGATGCTTGCACATTCCAATAATTCAGAAAGAAGCCATACAAGTCCCTTCAATTCTGTGCATGCAAGCTCCTGAGGATAAAAATCTAAATGCACCGCCCATATTTGAATTGAAGTCTTCTCCCCCAACACTAAAATATGCTTTCCTTGGACCCAGTGAATTAAAGAATTGTATGGGAGTTACTTTTTGGTGGGTATCATTTTTCTCCTCATGTCCACTAAAGTCATTTCTCTTAACTAACCGGAAGAAGAGGAAGAAAAAGCAACAATCAACCATCAAGCTAGTGACATTCAAGAAGCGCTTGTTGGGAGGCAACCCAACTACTAGTATCCTTGGTTTTGTAGTTACTTTGGTTTTATTTTTATAGTTATTTTGATTTTAGCATTATAGTTACTTTAGTTCTGGTTTTAAATTACTTTATCTCAATTTTTTTAGAATTTTTCTAGTTTTACATGTGTTTTGGTAATGCAGAGTGATGAGAACAGGAACAGGAGCAATTAAAAGGAATTTTTGACACCCTCGAGTTTTTCCTTGGTTAGGGACAAGCAAACTTTTAAGTTTGGTGTTGTAGAGTGCACTCTCTATTTACCTTATCATCAGTGGCACCATGGGGAGATGAATGTTCTTCATGGAGGAGCATAGCCAGAGGAATGAGACGGCCACCAGCATAACTGAGGTGGTTGAGTTTCTTTCATTCTATTTCCCCTTCCGTTCTTTTTTTGTTGTCTTTTGTTTTTTGTTGCTTTGATTGCCTGCATGATCTTTAGTACTTTCAGTTCTTAGATTTAGTTTCATTCTATTATTTGCTTTTAGTTAAAACAAAATTTGTCTCATGTACCACTCACTGAGTTTGAATCTAAAAAGAAAAGAAAAGAAGCGTTGTATTGCATGAAAAATTGAGTTTATATTAAAGAGTAGTCATATTTGCTTAAATGTGGTGGTATTATCTGTGATTCTGAATGCATGATATGAACAATGCATATTTGAATTTCAATCCAAGGATGTTGATGTATGAGGAACAAGAATTTAAAGAACTATTATGAATTCGCTAAAGTAAACAAAAGCTTAATACTTGAAGCAAAAGAAACAGCAAAAGAAAAATAAAAGCAAGGTCCAAGGCTCTGAGCATCAATGACTAGGAAGGTCAATTATGATTAAAAGCTCAAAGAGTTGTTTTTCCTAGTCATATGCTTATGGTGTAAATGTGTCAAGTAATCCTTGAGACAGAGCACTAAGAGTCGAGATCAATTGCATTTAATAGAGTATGCCAAAGGCTTTGAGCACCACTGTCTGAGAGTAACTGAAGGAAAAATCAGAACTACAGAGAGTTCTCTAGTTAAGTGCTTGTGGTTTTTTTATGTCAAGTAAAGCTTGAGATAAAGCATTTAAAGTCACGGCTAGGCTCATAGTGCAAAGCACCAAAGAAAAGAGAATGAAAAAAATTTGCTATGTTCAAGAATTAAATTGAAGTATAAAAGATCAGAGAATTCATAATATTATCCGGATTCTAATTCCGAATGACAGTGACATTCCTCTGATCCAAAGGAGAGGGAGATGCCAAAACTATTCAGGATTGCAGTTTGTAAACCCCACTTTAAGAAGAGACATGAGCTTAATTGAACTCACACTCTCATGCAAATTCACATCTTAAGCCTGTATTAGTTTGGTTGCTTGAGCACAAGCAACAATTCAAGTTTGATATTGCACCAGCAGTCCACGGCAAGGAGAAAGTTATTCCTTGGGGGATTTGGGTTGGTGACCGACCAGCAGCCTATCGTAGAGACTAAGCTACCATAGCAGCAGCATCTGAGCCAGCTTCTTCTTTAGCAGCAGCAGGACCCTCGATAGCACCATCTGCACCCACCAAGCTAGCACCATCATTATCATCATCCCAGCCGACCTACCATCTTGTGCAGCACTTATTCGAGCGCATGGACCAGATAGAACGTCGCAACAAGCAACATTATCAGCACCTGAGACGGATGATAATAGCATTGGTCATCGACATTCCCTCCGAGCCCGATACTCCTTCCAACCAGTCTGAAGCAGAGAAGGAGGCTCAAGAGGAGGAGGCTCAGCAGGCAGAGACCCCTACACGGACTCAGACCCCCACAGAGACTCAGGCCCCTGCTGAGCAGCAGACTTCTGTGGAGCCACAACCTCAGCCAGCTGCAGACGTTGACCCCTCTCACCTGACTTAATTGAGGAAGCATCGAGGACGATGCTGATATTTAAGTGTGGGGAGGTCACCGTCATCGGCGGATTCCATTTGGTGACCCACTTCAGACTCTCATTTTATTGCACTTTTGGATTCTTGTATATATTAGTTATTTTGGATACCTTTTAGTTTGTCGCATTCTGCACTTTTATTTGTATATATCTTAGATTTTTAGTTTGATTTGCACTTTTTATTTGATATATATTTGCTGATATTGGAGGTCACCGTCATCGGCGGATTCCATTTGGTGACCCACTTCAGACTCTCATTTTATTGCACTTTTGGATTCTTGTATATATTAGTTATTTTGGATACCTTTTAGTTTGTCGCATTCTGCACTTTTATTACTTTTATTT
>NC_029792.2:95768417-95776131 GCF_000816755.2 Arachis ipaensis | reverse complement strand
ACTAATAAAAATATAATAAAAAGTAACTAAAACATACTAAAAACTACCTAAAAACAATGCCAAAAAGCGTATAAATTATCTGCTCATCAGTCTCCCTGTGCTGCTCTGTGGGCTTCTCCTTTGATTCGGTGGGTTTTGATCCAGTCTTCTCCCTGAAATTAGCACCTCTCGAATCCCACCTTGAAGTAGAATTACGCAGCCCTTTCGCCTTTTGCTGTCTTTCCACCTTGATAGCTAGGTTCACCAAGTCTTCCATAGTCACAAATGGGAGATGTTCTACAATATTTGCAATGTCTCGGTTCAGCCCACTCAAGAAACGTGCCATAGTAGCCTCAGACTCTTCCTCAATGTTTGCTTGGATTAGCAGCATCTCCATCTCCTTATGATACTCATCTACAGACTTAGAACCTTGGTATAACCGTTGGAGCCGTTGATGTAGCTCCCTGTAGTAGTAAGAAGGGACAAACCATTGTCGCATGACCTTCTTCATCTTCTCCCAAGACATAATTGGTGGTTTTCCATTCCGCCTCCTCTGTTTGTCCAGCTCGGCCCACCAGACAAGGGCATAATCTGAGAATTCTACAGCCGCTAGTCTTACCTTTTTTACATCAGAGTAGTTATGACACTGAAATAAGAGCTCTACCTTGCGTTCCCATTCCAGGTACGCCTCAGGGTCACTTCTGCCTTTAAATTCTAGGATGTGCATCTTGATAGCATTAAGGTTATTATCAACATCTGCTGGTTGTCTATGATGCCGGGATCTGGATGAAGTCTCCTCTTCAGACTTCATAGAATCATTATGAATAGATTCTCGTGACCGTGCTTTTCGCCTAGGGGAAAAAGAGTTAATTCGAGAATCCATGTCATCAAGACGTTGTTGAATCCCTGTAAGGATGCTGGTAAGTGCGTCGAGGTGGAAAGTTAGTTGTGGATCGGGGTTCCCTTCAGTGTTAGCCATCAATGAACCTATAAAAGAAAAGACCTTACAGCACTCTTCTCACGTGTATCACTCGGAATAGGACACTCGTGTTTCACTCAATACGTGGCTTTTACCCTCTGATGAGCTCACCACTCTTACCTTTTTTCACTCTTGGATTGCTTTAACAAGTTGTACTTCGGAAGATGAGGAATTGAGACACCAAACTAAGATAATCTGAATGATAGAAACGTTCAACTTGACAAGAAGACAATTAAAGTATGTGAAAAATGAAATAAGGAGTGATACTAGGATGACAAAAACTAGCAAAATTGAATCCTAAGTGGAACCCAAGGAAAATTTGAAAAGATAAAACAAAGGAAAAATTTAAAATTTCGTTTTTTTTTTCTTATTTCTTTTTTTTTTGCTTTTTTTTTTTACATTTTTTTTGTTAACTGGAATAAACAGAAATTGCAGTAATAGAATTTAAGGAAGAATTTTTTCATTTTTTTTAATCTAAAGTAAATTTGTAGAAATTGAAGAGAAAAATAAAGAGATTAAACAAGACCCATGGAACGTGTAGATAAATAAGAATTTACCTACGACCTGTAACTAATACCAGATGATAAGAAAATAAAAAAAAAGATAGATAAAGGAAAAACAAAGGATAGATAAGGTTTTCCTACTAGACCTCTAAGATACCTGTTCTTAGAAACCTAGGTCACCGGAAAGGATTTCCTACTAGACCTTCAAAGAACCTGTCCTTGACAACCTAGATCAGAGGGACGAAAACTGAAAGAAACCACCACGCAGATCACCTTAGTGTTAGATCCTCCAATCTTTCTCATACAACAAGTGAAGCAAATCACTCACCTCACTTCTCACACAATAAAAAGTGCTTAAAAGCAACTGAAATTTATTCATCAAAGTTATGTATATTGTCTCACCAAAGGTGTTTAAATAGGCACCTAACAACTAACTAAAAGATAAGATAACTAATTTAAATCAGATTTGATCTTATTGGATTAGATCAGATTTGATTTAAATTTAAAATCCTTAAAAATACTACTAAGCATAGCAGATTTAAAATAAGTCTTCTAACAAACTTTTGACCACATAACAAACTAAAACAAAAGTCTAGAATTTCGACATTTAAAGATAAATTATGTCTCCCACTGAATTCGGAAAGCATTATTGGGCTTCTTGCTGTCCTGACTTAGCCCAATGGGCCTTGTCCATTCTTCCTTGGTTAGAAGTTGATGTAACTCCATATGCACAAGCGCTGCCAGGTTCCCAAAACTCTCCTTGAACTTCTTTGTACGTGCTCTAGTGATGGGGCCCTCTGGAAGTGTGAAATTCCCATTCTGCCCTTTTGTCTTAGAATGTCCCTGTTGTCTTTCCGAGCATGTATCAACAGGCCCCTGCATAGCCACAACCGACAGGGCCAGAGGCACATCCACCCACAGGCGATGGTGGAGATACAGGCGTTGACCCCTCTCACCCGACTTGATTTGAGGAGCATCGAGGACGATGCTGTCATTTAAGTGTGGGAAGGTCGCCGTCATCGGCAGAGTTTATATTTTGGTGAACCATTCCAGACACTTCTACTTTTATTTTGTTTTACGTTTCAGTACTTGCATTTTTACTTTATTGCACTTTTGGATTCTTGTATATATGAGTTGTTTTGGATACTTTTTAGTTTGTTGCATTTTGCACTTTTTCTTGTATATACCTTAGATTTTTAGTTTAATCTGCACTTTTTAGTTTGATAGTATATATATAGTTATTTTGGTTTATTAGTTGTGATTGAAAAAAAATGCGCATAATTGAGCTTAGTTTATTCCGTTGCATATGAGAATTGATTTGGTTGAAAAAAGGGAATAAACTAAGGATTTTTAACTTTTCACAATCACACCATATCATTTAGGGTATATGTAATAAACTTAGTCAAAATAATGAAATTTTCCAAGAAATTTATCTATAGCGCACCCCAATTGATTTGAAAAAAAAATTAGAACTTGCTTGAAATATACATTGTGGAACTTGTTTTTGATCTAAGAACACATAAGCATGTGAGTTTTGAGCCCAATTTTGTGGTTACATCATATAACCACTATTTTCATTCTTTTGTAATCTTTGATTTGTTTGATTCTTTATGTCCATACTTTTGTGTATGAATGCACTTATATGATTGAGGCCATCATTTCAAATAGCTCACTTACCCAAATAGCCTTACCCTTTTATCTTCCATTGTTAGCCAACTTTGAGCCTATGCTAAACCCATTTGTTCTTAATTTTAGCACATTACAAGCCTTAAAGCGAAAAACAATAAATGTCCTTTGTTTGGATCTTTGATTAGCTTAGGCTAGTGAAAGTGTTTATCATTTGATTGTGGGAGAGTTGAGAACACTGGGTAGAGATAAAAGTGTATTTTTGTATTTTTATTAAAAATTTTGGGAATTGGGTACATAATTATGCATTAAATGTTTAAACCATATGCATTGGTACCTTTGTATATAATTCATCAAAAAGAAATAGAGAAAAAAATAAATAAATAAAAGAAAAAATGTAGAAAAAAATACATATAAAGAAAAGAAAAAGAAAAAGGAACTAATAAACGGGGACAAAATACCCCAAAGTAAAGTAATAATAATCAATGAATATGGGATGTGAAGTGAACAGAATGCATGAATGTATGAAAAAGTGAAGAATGGGTAGTTATGTTTGCTTTAAATTGTAGAGGTTGTCATAGGTTAGGAAGGAAGTTTAAGTTAATCAATAACTCAATTCAATTGTGGGTTTGATTTTAATGCTATTGCTTTAGCCCTTGTGTTCATATATGCTTTCTTGGGAATTGATTTATTTTGACCAAGTAGTTGCATGCATATAGATAGATTGCATGTAGATAGGTTGCATTTAGAGAGTTCGCATTGAATAAATATTGATACCCTTTGTCCCTTTCTTGAGTTTAGCATGAGGACATACTTAGTTTAAGTGTGAGGAGGTTTGATAAACCCCAATTTTGTGGTTTATCTTGTGCTTAATTTAGAAGATTTTATCAACTTATCTCACATTTATTCAATGAAATATCATGGTTTTGTAATTCTCCCTAATTTATTACTTAAGAGTGAAAACATGATTTTTAGACCTTTAAATAGCTAAATTTAATTCACTTTAATTCCATTCGATGCCTTGATATGTTTGTTGAGTGATTTCAGGTTCATAAGGCAAATATTGGATGGAAGAAGTGAATAAAAAAGCATGCAAAGTGGAGAATTCATGAAGAAATGAGCATTTGGAGAATTCATGCCTTGTGCGTGCGCGCTGCCCAGTTTTCTTTTATCTGTGCGAGCGCATGGCTGCGTGCGTACGCACACGTTTCCTTTCGTGCTTCATCTGTGCGGCCACACAGACTTGTCATCCGCACACCAATTGTAGATCCCTCTGGTGGGAGCAACGGAACAGCTTGTGCGTGTGAACAACCTCCCCCATTTTTAGCATCTGTGCATGTGCACGGACCTGTGTGTGCACGCACACATAATTCTATCCTCAAGTTAAAAAAAAAAAAAAGAAGAAGAAGCTCTTCTGTGCGGCTACACGTCTTTGTACGTCCGCACGTCCTCATGCAACCTCTCTGGTCGCAGCGATCGCATGCTGTGTGCGTTCGCACCCTTCTTAGTTGCACTCTCTGTGCGTCCACACGGGCCCCTGTGTATACGCACACGACGCGTTCTGGGCTTTAACAGTGCAACCTGCCCTGTTGAGAGGTAGCTATCCCTTTTCTTCTTTTCTTTCTTCGCTGCTCTCTCTCTTCTTTGCCCAGCTCCGCCGGTCTCTGCCCAGCCACTGCCGGCAACCTCTCTCTCTCTTTCTCTTCCTCTTCCTTCTCTTTTCTTTTCTTTTCTTTCTTTCTTTCCCTTCTCTTTTCTCTATTCACCACCGGTGAGTTCTCATTTCCGGTGCTTCTTCCGGCGAACCCAAACGCCGTGATCTCGCAGTGGCTATAACAAGTGCCACTGTTCCTCCCTAGTTCTTATCTTTTCAACCTCTATATCTCAGGTTCTTATTTTTTCCTTTCCTTTATGTTAATATTTGTTGCAATTGCTTTCATTTCTTTTATGTTGCTTAGATTAAATTCATTGTCTTCCTTGTTGTTTCTTTGTATTGCAAAATGTTGTTGCTTGATTGTGAGTTAGTTATGATTAAATTTGAGCTTAATTGTGATGAACATGCATATTGCATACCACATCTTCGATAAAATGCCTCAATGAACATTTTGTTTGATTCATATGACTTGGCCATCATATGTGTTCAATTGATCCCTTGTTAGGCATATTGTATGAATTGTGCAACTTCTATTATGACTTTTGATGGTTGTTAAGTAAATTCACCAATGTATTTCCTTATTGTTGATGTGCAATTTTTGGTTGCAAATGCATTGTGTTGTGTGAGATCATTTGCCATTGTTCATCTCGGAATTTTTGATTCGGTAATCACTATACAATTGTTCAACTTTTAATGATGTCTTGATCAAACATCTTTTGGCTTCCAATTAAGAACATTGTATGTGTGATTACCACTTCTTGAGGATGAACAATTGACAATTCCCTTTTTAGTGCTTGCTTGAAGTTGCTTTCGTTTCTCTGTTTTATATTCGCAACTTGAGCACTTAGTCGTAAAGCTTCGAGCTGTGAATTGCCTTAAGGGTGTGATTGCCTTGATATCCGGCCGGGGTGTGTGTTCCAACCGCGCGCATCATTGGAATATACACACCGTGCTTTTGTAAATCACACTATTTCTATAGGCTTCTTTTAACCTTGTTAGTGCTTCCTCAATGATTTTACCTTTGTTGTCCTATGATCTCGAAATTCTTTTCTTTGTATTTTCAAGATGAGAAAAAAGGGTAAGGCACCAGTTACTTTGCCGGTTGAGCAAACTACCACTCGCCAGGGTGATAAACCGAACACCTTGGTTAACCGAAGAGCCGACTCTCTGATGAGCGGATATTTTATACGCTTTTTGGGGTTAATTTCATATAGTTTAGAGTATGTTTTAGTTAGTTTTTAGTCTATTTCTAGTAGTTTTTAGGAAAAATTCATATTTCTGGACTTTACTATGAGTTGTGTGTTTTTCTGTAATTTTAGGTATTTTTCTGGCTGAAATTGAAGGAGCTGAGCAAAAATCTGATTCAGGCTGAAAAAGGACTGCTGATGCTGTTGGATTCTGACCTCCCTGCACTCAAATTGGATTTTCTTGAGCTACAGAACTCGGAATGGCATGCTTCCAATTGCATTAGAAAGTAGACATCCAGGGCTTTCCAGCAATATATAATAGTCCATACTTTGCACAAGGATAGACGACGGAAACTGGCGTTCAACGCCAGTCCTCGGCCCAATTCTGGCGTCCAGCGCCAGAAAAGGATCAAAAACTGGAGTTGAACGCCCAAACTGGCACAAAAACTGGCGTTCAACTCCACAAATGGCCTCTGCACGTGAATTGCTTAAAGTCTCAGCCTCAGCACACACCAAGTGGGCCCCAGCACACCAAGTGGGCCCCAGCACACCAAGTGGGCCCCAGAAGTGGATCTCTGCATCATCCATCATAGTCCACGTATATTTTGTAACCCTAGGCTACTGGTTTAGTATTTAAATAACTTTTAGAGACTTATTTTGTATCTCATGACATTTTCAGATCTAAACTTTGTATTCTCTGACGGCATGAGTCTCTAAACCCCATTGTTGGGGGTGAGGAGCTCTGCTGTGTCTCGATGAATTAATGCAAGTATTTCTGTTTTCCATTCAAACACGCTTGTTCCTATCTAAGATGTTCATTCGCGCTTAACTGTGATGAAGGTGATGATCCGTGACATTCATCACCTTCCTCAAACCATGAACGTGTGCCTGACAACCACCTCCGTTCTATATCCGATTGAATGAGTATCTCTGAGATCTCTTAATCAGAATCTCCGTGGTATAAGCTAGAACTGATGGCGGCATTCATGAGAATCCGGAAAGTCTAAACCTTGTCTGTGGTATTCCGAGTAGGATTCAAGGATTGAATGACTGTGACGAGCTTCAAACACCTGAAGGCTGGGCGTTAGTGACAGACGCAAAAGGATAGTAAATCCTATTCCAACCGGATCGAGAACCAACCGGTGATTAGCCGTGCTGTGACAGAGCGCGTGAGCGTAGTTTTCACTGGAAGGATGGAAGGTAGCCATTGACAACGGTGATCCACCAACACACAGCTTGCCATAGGAGGACGTGTGTGCGTGAATTAGAAGACAGAGGAAAGCAGAGATTCAGAAGACAAAGCACCTCCAAAACTCCAACATATTCTACATTACTGCACAACAAGTAACCTTTAATTTATGCTCTCTTGGTTATTCGCAATTCAACTGATAAACATAATTGACTTCCTGACTAAGATTTACAAGATAACCATAGATTGCTTCAAACCAACAATCTCCGTGGGATTCGACCCTTACTCACATAAGGTATTACTTGGACGACCCAGTGCACTTGCTGGTTAGTGGTACGCGTTGTGAAAAGTGTGATTCACAATTCGTGCACCAAGTTTTTGGCGCCGTTGCCGGGGATTGTTCGTGTTTGGACAACTGACGGATTATTTTGTTGCTTAGATTAGGAAAAATCTTTCTTTTTTTTGGTTTAGAGTCTTTTATTATTTATCCCTTGTTAAAATACTTTAAACTTATAGCTCAGTTATTTAGAACGTGGTGTTTATGTTCATGATAATTGGCTATCATATTTTTTTAAAAAAACCTTTTTCAAAAATAAT
>NC_029792.2:95766679-95768377 GCF_000816755.2 Arachis ipaensis | reverse complement strand
CTGGTGGATCTATCCATATGAGAAAGACAATTGAAGAAGCTCAATAGCTCATTGATACAGTTGCCAGGAATCAGCATCTGTATCTAGGCAGCAACCCTTCCATGAATGAAGAGGTTAAAACAGTAACTGCTGAATTCAGTACTGTAAAACAAGCTGCTGAATTCAATCAGCAATTAGATTTTCTAACAAAACAGCTAGCTGAGTTCAAAGACAGGTTACAGGAGACAAGGATAGCTAATATACATATGGACGAACAGTTTAAGCAAACAAAGCAACAGCTATCAAAGCAAATAGCAGAAGAATGCCAAGCAGTTCAATTAAGAAGTGGGAAAACATTAAATACCCCACCTCAAGGCATCAAAAATTCAAGAAATGAGCGACCCACCAAAGATTCCCCTGAGGACAGTAAGAGCCCAGGGAAAAATCATTCTGGCACTAAAACGCCAGAAAATGGGTGGAAGGCTGGCGCTGAACGCCCAGACCATGCCCAAAACTGGCGTTCAGCGCCAGAAACAAGGCAGGATTGGTGTTCAACGCCAGAAATGGGCAAGAATCTGGCGTTGAACGCCCAAAGGGGGGCATAATCCAGCATTGAACGCCCAAAATGGGCACATTTCTGGCGTTCAGGCGCCAGGAACAGACAGTGAGTTGGCGTCTAACGTCACTCCAGCCTCTGACTCTGGCACGCAACATCGAGCAAGAATGCTCAAGGCTGAAGCTAGATTAAAAGCTCAGCAAGGTCCAGCTAAAGAAAATAAAGAAGCGCTTTCTGGGAGGCAACCCAGCCATGAGGCATTAATCCTCTAAGCATTTTGCCCTATTTTTCTTTTTTATTTGTTTATATAAAGTTTACTGACACTAAGGTAAAGGATCAATTGCATAAGTTTACAGGGTTACAGAAGGAATTTGCACACAAAACAGAGATTGGAAGCTCAATGGCAAGAAAACGCCAGTAAAGGGGCATTTTGGGCGTTCAGCGCCCAAAATGGGCATCCACTGGGCGCTGAACGCCAGTAATGGCAGCAATTGGGCGTTCAACGCCAGAAATGGCCACCCACTGGGCGTTGAACGCCAGGAATGGCAGCAACTGGGCGCTGAATGCCCAGGAGATCAGCATTTGGGCGCTGAACGCCCAAAACAGGCAGAGTTTGGGCGTTCAAACGCCAGGAGGTCAGGGAGGAGCCAAATCCAGTAATCCCACACGTATTTCCATTCTAATTTATAATTTTATGATTCAATACATGATTTTATTTACATAAACATGTCAAAGAACCCTGATTTCTAAAAATCCTACTTTCAAAATATCAAATGTATCTTAATTCATAAGCACACACCCTCTTTGCAAATTCAATCCAACTCTTTTCAAATCTTTTCCAAAAACAAATCTATCTTTTTCACTCTAAAAATCTTATCAATATCTTTTTCAAATCCTCATATTATCTTTTTCAAAATCCAAAGTTATCTTTTTCAAAAATCTATCCTATCTTTTCAAAATCAAACTATATCTTCTACCTTATCTTTTTCAACTCAATCTTTTTATCTTATCTTTTACAATTTTTCGAAAACCCACCCCCCATCCCTTTAAATTTGGGTTCGGCTTCCCTCCTCCTTCGTGCATGAATTAGAAGACAGAGGAAAGCAGAGATTCAGAAGACAAAGCACCTCCAAAACTCCAACATATTCTCCATTACTGCACAA
>NC_029792.2:95741841-95765632 GCF_000816755.2 Arachis ipaensis | reverse complement strand
GAGCGTAGTTTTCACTGGAAGGATGGAAGGTAGCCATTGACAACGGTGATCCACCAACACACAGCTTGCCATAGGAGGACGATCGTGCATGAATTAGAAGACAGAGGAAAGCAGAGATTCAGAAGACAAAGCACCTCCAAAACTCCAACATATTCTCCATTACTGCACAACAAGTAACCTTTAATTTATGCTCTCTTGGTTATTCGCAATTCAACTGATAAAAATAATTGACTTCCTGACTAAGATTTACAAGATAACCATAGATTGCTTCAAACCAACAATCTCCGTGGGATTCGACCCTTACTCACGTAAGGTATTACTTGGACGACCCAGTGCACTTGCTGGTTAGTGGTACGCGTTGTGAAAAGTGTGATTCACAATTCGTGCACCACTCTCAATTCGAGGCCATTGAGAAGTTTACAATCCATTGGGAGCGGTCGTTGAAGGTTCCAAGTCAATACAAGGTGACTATTTACCAAAGGATTTCCTCGCTTCATTGGGAGTTTCTCGAACGAGAACCCGTTGAAGTTAATGAGACTATGGTGTGGGAATTCTATGTGAACTACCAAGCTTGGGGAGCGAAGTCAGTCTTCCTTCGGGAAAAGATGTTGGATATATCCAATCAAGCTCTAGAAGCTATTCTGAGCATCCCCCAGATTCCAATTGAGAAGGACGAATATTTCAAGTAAAAGTGGATGTCTTTAAAGGAAGAGTATCTCTGACTCCCATTCTTGAGAGAATAGGCCATCTTGGTGCATCGTGGGTGTATAGCAAAGGGAGGAATTCTGTTCCCACTAGTATTGTATACTCCGATTTGAATGCTGAAGCTCGTATATGGCATCAGATTGTGGCGGACTACATCATCCCGAGCACCCACACTACCCATGTGAGATTTAGAACTGCTTTGCTACTGTGGGCTATTATGCAAGGGAAGCATATAGCCATCTTGCCTATATTGCGCAAATCAATTTGGAAATTGGTTGAGAAGAAGAATATCAACATTCCATTTTCATCGATGGTGATGCGCTTAGCAAACGCAGCGGGGGTAGAGAGGCGACCAATGGACATTATGTTCCGGGTTCCTGGAGGCAACAAGTTCATTCTGAGGGGAGATTTGGAAAGATCAACAAACAAGTCACCCTCCGAGAGGAAGACACCCACAGCACCACCATTAACACTACCAACTTCATCAACTGCTTTACCTTTTCTCCGACCTCTTCCGGATCTATTCCGAGACATCTTGCACGATATCCACCAAATGGAGCATTTGGAGCAAAAGCATTTCGAGTGGATAGCGGCAAAGTTAGAAGGAAGAGACCCCGTCCCAATTCCTAGAGCTTCATCCGAGCTAGCTGGGGAGGAGTATGATGCAGTTGACCATCCCATTTCTAAGCCCACCAGCTGAAGGTGGCCCCTCTTTATCCTTCTGGATCGTAAGCATGCACGGAGGACTGTGCACAAATTAAGTGTGAGGGAGGATAGATGACTTCAAGGGGGTAAAAGTTTCTCTTTAAAAGACACTTTGCAATGTTTCTTGTAGTACTTTTTCTTTATTTTGATTAATTTTTCTATTACATCTTGTTTGGTTTGTTATGAATATTTCTTTATCGTTTATGGATATTTAGTAGTTAATATTTGCATCTTGCATGATAGAATGAATAAGTTGGTGAAACACCAAGGAATTTCCATGAAACCTTTTTCTAAGGGCATACCATTGATTGAATTGAAGAAAAATTGTATTTACCAACTTGCTTGGAGTATTTTGTTTGTAGAACATGGAAAAAAGCTCGAACAACATGCCTTGTGAGATTTGAGCTTTAATAGATGGTTGCACTTTTCAACCATAATGTTGTTCTTGTGTGTGATTATACTCCTTTTTTATTGTGATCATTGATTTGCACGATTCTTTATGTCCTGTATTTGTGTTTGGATGCATTTAGCATGATTGAGGCCATCTTTGATGATAAACTCACTAACCTATATGGCCAACCTGTGCATTCACCTTTGTGAACCCCTTTGAGCCTATGAATCCCCTTCTGTTCTGATGATAACACATTACTCCCCTTAAGCAAAAAAAACCATTGATGTCCCTTAATTACTCTTTGATTAGCTTGGGGTGGATTAGTGTGTAAAGTCTAAGTGTGGGGAAATTTTGGGAAGCATTGGCGATAGAGGCATGAACTCATTATGAAAATTGTTGGCAATTAGGTAATGCTCATGCATTCCAATAATTAAAACATATGCATTCATAGTTCAAATAGTTCAATTTAAAAAAAAAAACTTGTGCATAACAAAGTATAAAATAAAAGAGTAAATAAAGGATGCATATGCCATGTTTGAAAAGAAAATGCATGAGTGAGGTGAGATAGAAAAAGGAAATGGGTAGAAAGGTTGCATTGTTATATGTTTATAGGTGATGTAGGATTAGGTGGACGCTCAAGCTAATCAAAGAACTAATTCTTTAAGTCCACTTGACCATAATTCATCCTACCTAAATCCTAGACCCATTACATCCCTCTAAAGACCTCATGATATTTGTTATTCATGCATTAAATACTAGTTGATTATTAGATGACTTGCAAATCTTTGAAAGCATGAAAAAAAAGGAGAATTGAGTGGTTAAACCCTAAACACTGAGCGAATTGAGTGGATACACATCCGGTGAGGGGTTCGATCGCTCAATTCTATATTCTTACGCCTCATATTGTATCTTCTTGCAAGTTGTTTAATTGGATAGTTTTAATAAACTCAATTCAATTCTTTGGACATTGATCTTAATACATGAACTCTTTGCATTAGCCCTAAAGCTTTCTTGTGATAGATTGGAATTTCGTGGTTTATTTCTACCAACTCTCATCGTAGTACATATTAGCGATTAGCCTTAGGATAGTTGCATGCATTTAAGTAGTATATAGCATAAGTCATTTTCCCTTCATCTATATCCTTTGTGTGTGGTTAGCATGAGGACATGCTAGTGTTTAAGTGTGGGGGGATTGATGAATCCATATTTGATGATGATTTTTGGTTAGAATTGAATGGATTTTCATCACATTAACTTACACTTATTCCCTTGAATAGCATGCTTTTGAACTCTCCTCCCAAATTGTGCTTGATTGTGAAAATATGTTATTTTGTGCCTAATTTAATCTATTTTATTCCATTTGTCTTCCATTCAATGCCTTGATATTGTTGGTGAGTGATTTCAGGTGTATAAGGTAGGAATGGGTTGGAGAAAATGGAAGAAGAGCATCCAAAGTGGAGGAAACAAGAAGAATCAAAGGAGATGAGCTGAGAGATGTGTGCGTACGCACGGCTACCTGAGCATACGCACAGCTGCCCAATCAGAGCGCGTGGATTATTTCGAGCGCGTCACGCGTCCAACCAAGCATCGCCTAGTGTGCGTGCGTACAGCTACTCGTGCTT
Organism: Arachis ipaensis; assembly: GCF_000816755.2. NCBI lineage: Eukaryota > Viridiplantae > Streptophyta > Magnoliopsida > Fabales > Fabaceae > Arachis > Arachis ipaensis. The sequence goes on along the minus strand of NC_029792.2, from coordinate 95,762,209 downwards.
ACGCACAGGACGGGATTTTCGCCAAAGTGTGCGGACGCACACACCTGTGCGTCCGCACAGGTGTCCGCACATGACTTCTTTTAAATGGCACGTGACTCATGATTTTGAGGCTTGGGAGGCCCATTTCTGAAGTCTTTTAGCTCATATTGGAGGGGGAAATGAGAACAAAACATAGCATATCATTAGTATAGTTTAGGAGTAGTAGTAGGAAGTTTTTAGTTTAGGTTATTCTCTAAGTTTTTCATCTTCTCTATTAGGGTTTATATTAGGGTTTTACATTCAAGTGCCATTTCCATTTTTGATCTTGGATTTTGCTAGCTTTCATTGTAAGTATTCTCTTGTTATTACTCTTTATAGTTACATTGTCATTACTCTTTCTTCTAATTCAAGTTATAGTTCAATTTTACTTCTCTCTTGCAATTTCAATTTTTTGTTGATGAATTTGATGTTTGATGTTTGTTACATGCTTTCTTGTGTTATTCTTGTTGATTGAGATTAATTGTTGCTTTTAGTTTCAAGCCTCTTCTCATTTTTCCAATGTTTAAAGTTCTTTCCTACCAAGTGTTTGACAAAATGTCAAACATGATTTTAGGCTAAATTTTTTATTCTTGGCTTGGGTAAAGTGAGCAATTGGGTTTCTAGAGTTGGAATGTCCAATATTTAGTTTCAATTCTTGGATTGTTAATTGTTCTTGTTCCCACTAACGCTAAGTTGTTGCTAAGGCAATTAGCAAGCAATTTAGGATTTGTGGGTTAAGGACACTTATGCTCATGTAACTTACTTTCCGATGTGAGGGTTGATCAAGTGAGACTAATCTATCATAATTGTCATAGTTGTGGTTCCAACAAGGAAAGGACCCTTAGCTCACTCCAAGCCAAAACTCTTTTTATGCTTTCAATCTTTCATATCTTTATATGTTGATCTCTTTATTACTTTACTTGTTTATATTACATAATCGGTTCTTTAATTTCTTCATTAGTTCAATCATTACAAATTTGCATGTTCTTTTATTGCTTTATATGTTCATTTTTTCATTCACAACCCCTTGATCACTACAACCGGAATTGCACACTCATAGTTCTAAAGTGCTCCTAGGGAGACGACTCGGGAGTCTAATACTCTCGGTTTTGAATTGACTTTAACATTTGATCTTGGAAATTAATTGTTGGTCTAGACTATTGATGCACGAAATTGTGATCTCCAGGCTCGAACAAATCCTAGTAATGGCTCCAAAGCTTGGTGCTCTGATCTTAATTCATAATTGTCACAACTTCGATACAACTAACCAACAAGTGCACTGGGTCGTCCAAGTAATACCTTACGTGAGTAAGGGTCGAATCCCACGGAGATTCATGGCCGTGTGGCCAGCCCCCATGGTCTAAGAACAATGCGTTCAAAGATGCCTAATACAATAGTAAAAGGTCCTATTTATAATAAACTAGCTACTAGGGTTTACATGAGTAAGTAATTGATGTATAAATCCACTTCCTGGGCCCCCTTGGTGTGTGTTTGGGCTGAGCCTGAGTGTTGCACGTGTAGAGGTCCTTCTTGGAGTTGAACGCCAGCTTTTGTGCTAGTTTGGGCGTTCAACTCTGGTTTTGGCTCCTTTTCTGGCGCTGGACGCCAGATTTGGGTAGAAAGCTGGCGTTGAACGCCAGTTTACGTCGTCAATGCTTGGCCAAAGTATGGACTATTATATATTTCTGGAAAGCCCTGGATGTCTACTTTCCAACGCAATTGGAAGCGCGCCATTTCGAGTTCTGTAGCTCTAGAAAATCCACTTTGAGTGCAGGGAGGTCAGAATCCAACAGCATCAGCAGTCCTTTTTCAACCTCTGAATCTGATTTCTGCTCAAGTCCCTCAATTTCAGCCAGAAAATATCTGAAATCACAAAAAAGCACACAAACTCATAGTAAAGTCTAGAAATGTGAATTTAACATAAAAACCAATGAAAACATCCCTAAAAGTAACTAGATCCTACTAAAAACATACTAAAAACAATGTCAAAAAGTGTATAAATTATCCGCTCATCACAACACCAAACTTAAATTGTTGCTTGTCCCCAAGCAACTGAAAATCAAATAGGATAAAAAGAAGAGAATATACTATAAATTCCAAACTATCAATGAAACATAGCTTCAATCATATGAGCGGGACTTATAGCTTTTTGCCTCTTGAATAGTTTTGGCATCTCACTTTATCCATTGGGGTTCAGAATGATTGGCATCTATAGGAACTTCAGATTTCGAATAGTGTTATTGACTCTCCTAGTTTAGTATGATGATTCTTGAACACATCTTCTTTATGAGTCTTGGCCGTGGCCCTAAGCACTTTGTTTTCCAGTATTACCACCGGATACATCAATGCCACAGACACATAACTGGGTGAACCTTTTCAGATAGTGTTTTTTTTCATTTAAGAGAGGTGATGGATTCATAGGACATTTATGACTTTAAGACAAAGTTACTAACTACTAATGATCATGTAATGAAGACACAAACATAGATAAGCACACAACATAGAAAACGAAAAACAGAAGAAATAAGAACAAGGAATGAATCCACCTTAGTGATGGTGGCGTTTCCTTCTTGAGGAACAAATGATGTCCTTGAGCTCTTCTATGTCTCTTCCTTGTCTTTGTTGCTCCTCCTTCATTGATTTTAGATCTTTTCTGATTTCATGAAGGATGATGGAGTGCTCTTGATGTTCCACCCTTAGTTGCTTCCAATAATTGTGTGGAAGAAAATGTATCCCCTGAGGTATCTCAGGGATCTCTTGGTTTGCAGTCAAATGTTCTACCACTGAGCTATAGACCCTTGATGGAAGCTTTTGTCTTCCCTTTCCTCATTCTAGAGGCTTCTCTGGCCTTAGGTGCCATCAATGGTTATGAAAAAAAAACAAAAAAGCTATGCTTTTTACCACACCAAACTTAGAATGTTGCTCGCCCTTGAGCAAAAGAAAAAGGAATAGAAGAAGAAGAAGATATGGAGGAGATGGAGGGATGTGTGTATGGATGTGAGTGGTGGATGAAAAACAGAAGGGATGGTCATGGATGGAGAGATAGAGGGTGTGGTGGGTGGGGATCCTGTGGTGTCCACAGATCCGGAGGTGTCAAGGATTTACATCCCTGCACCCATTAGGCATGTAAAATGCCCTTGCACACAACTCTGGGCGTTCAGCGCCAGGTTGGTGCCCATTTTGGGCGTTCAACGCCCATTTGCTGCCATTTCTGGCGTTGAACGCCAGAACCATGCTTGTTCTGGGCGTTCAGCGCCAGGATGCTCCCATTCTGGGCGTTCAGCGCCAAAACTATGCTCTGTTCTGGCGTTTGAACGCCAGGCAGATGCTCCTCCAGGGTGTGATTTTTCTTCTGCTGTTTTTGATTCCGTTTTCAATTTTTATATTTATCTTGTGACTCCACATGATCATGAACCTAAGAAAACATGAAAAATAATAAAAATAAGAATTAGATAAACATTGGGTTGCCTCCCAACAAGCGCTTCTTTAATGTCAATAGCTTGACAGTGGGCTCTCATGGAGCCTCACGGATGTGCAGAGCTTTGTTGAGACTCTTCAACACCAAACTTAGAGTTTAACTGTGGGGGCTCTGGTTGACTCTGCTTGGAGAGAAGCTTTTTCTGCTTCCTCTCCATGGTTGCAGAGGGAGATCCTTGAGTTTTAAACACAAGGGAGTTCTCATTCCATTGAAGGAATATTTCACCTCTGTCAACATCAATCACAGCTCTTGCTGTAGCCAGGAAAGGTCTTCCTAGGATGATGGATTCATCCTCTTCCTTTCCAGTATCCAGGACTATGAAATCAGCAGGGATGTAAAGGCCTTCAACCTTTACTAACACATACTCTACTTGTCCATAAGCCTGTTTTCTTGAGCTGTCTGCCATCTCTAATTAGATTTTAGCAGCTTGCACCCCATAGATTCCCAATTTCTCTATTACAGAGAGGGGCATGAGGTTTATACCTGAACCAAGGTCACACAGAGCTTTAAAGATCATGGTGCCTATGGTACAGGGTATTATGAACTTTCCAAGATCCTGTCTCTTCTGAGGCAATGTCAGTTGATCCAGATCACTTAGTTCATTGATGAACAAGGGAGGTTCAACTTCCCAAGCATCAATGCCAAACAATTTGGCATTCAGCTTCATGATTGCACTAAGAAACTTGGCAGTTTGCTCTTCAGTGACATCCTCATTCTCTTCAGAAGAGGAATACTCATCAGAGCTCATGAAGGGCATAAGGAGGTTCAATGGAATCTCTATGGTCTATAGATGAGCCTCATAGTCCTTTGGTTCCCCAGAGGGAAGCTCCTTATTGATCACTAGACGTCCCTGGAGGTATTCTTCCTTGGGATTCACGTCCTCTCCTCTCCTCACAGGTTCGGCCATGGCGCTTATGTCAATGGCCTTGCACTCTCCTTTTGGATTCTCTTCTGTATTGCTTGGGAGTCCATTCTGAAAGCATGTCAGAAGGACACTTTTTGGTCAACTATTTGTATCTTTCCCAAGCTTCATAGAGGGATTCGCCTTCTTTCTGTCTGAAGGTTTGAACATCATCTCTAAGCTTGCTCAGCTTTTGAGGAGGAAAGTACTTGGCTAAGAAAGCCGTGACCAGCTTATCCCAAGAGTTCAGGCTGTCTTTAGGTTGAGAATCCAACCATAATCTAGCTCTGTCTCTTACAGCAAAAGGGAAAAGCATGAGCCTGTAGACTTCAGGATCTACTCTGTTAGTCTTAACAGTATCACATATCTGCAAGAATTCAGTTAAGAACTGAAAAGGATCTTCAGATGGAAGTCCATGAAACTTGCAGTTCTGCTGCATCAGAGAAACTAATTGAGGTTTCAGCTCAAAATTGTTTGCTCCAATGGCAGGAATGGAGATGCTTCTTCCATGTAAATTGGAATGAGGTGCAGTAAAGTCACCAAGCATCTTCCTTACATTATTATTATTTTCGGCTGCCATCTCCTCTGCCTGTTCGAAAATTTCTGAAAGGTTATCTCTGTATTGTTGTATTTTAGCTTCTCTTAATTTTCTCTTCAGAGTCCTTTCAGGTTCTGGATCTGCTTCCACAAGAATGTTCTTATCCTTGCTCCTGCTCATATGACAAGGAAGAATGGGCAGAAAAATGATAATAATAATAATAGAGATTCTCTTTACCATAGTATAAAGGTTCCCTTATGTAAGTGGAAGAAGAGGGGGAGACAAAGAATGTAATGTAAAGGAAGAAGCACAACTGTACGAATGGAAGAGATGTGAGATGAGATGTTAGGATATGAATGAATAAATAGAGTAAGATGGGGGAGGGAAATTTTTCGAAAATTATTTTGAAAAAGAGTTAGTGATTTTTGAAAATAGTTTTTGAAAAATGTTTAGTAATTTTTTTTTTCAAAAATTTTTTTGAAATCGAAAATAAAAATTAAAAATAATTAGTTAATTAAAAAGAAATTTTGAAAAAAAGGGGAAGATATTTTCGAAAATAGAGAGAGAGAGAGAGTTAGTTAGGTAGTTTTGAAAAAGTTAAGAAACAAACAAAAAGTTAGTTAGTTAGTTGAAACAAATTTTGAAAAGATAGGAAGTTAGGAGGTTAGAAAAGATATTTTTGAAAAAGATAAGATGAGAAGATATTTTTGAAAAGATATGATAGAAATTAGTTTTTGAAAAAGATTTGATTTTTGAAAAAGATTTTGAAAAAGATAAGATTTTCAAATTGAAAATTTGATTTGACTCATGAGAAACAATTTGATTTTAAAAATTTTTGAAAAAGTCAATCCAAATTTTCGAATTTGATGAGAGAAAAAGGGAAAGATATTTTTTTGATTTTTGAAATTTTTATGATGCAAGAGAAAAACACTAAAAAGATGCAATGCATGAAATTTTTAGATCAAAACAATGAATGCATGCAAGAATGCTATGAATGTCAAGATGAACACCAAGAACACTTTGAATGTCAAGATGAACATCATAGACACAATTTTGAAAAAATTTTTAATGCAAAGAAAACATGCAAGACACCAAACTTAGAATTCTTTAATGCTTAGACACTAAGAATTCAAGAATGCATATGATAAACATGAAAAGACACAAAACAAAAAATCATCAAGATCAAACAAGAAGACTTACCAAGAACAACTTGAAGATCATGAAGAACACTATGAATGCATGATATTTTCGAAAAAATGCAAGATGTATATGCAAGTGACACCAAACTTATGATATGACTCAAGACTCAAACAAGAAACAGAAAATATTTTTGATTTTTATGATTTTCTAATTTTTTGGATTTTTTTTTTTTCGAAAATTATATGAAAAAGAAAAATAAAGATTCCAAAATTTTTAATATGAATTCCAGGAATCTTGCCATGTTAGTCTAAAGCTTCAGTCCAGGAATTAGACATGGCTCACTAGCCAGCCAAGCTTTCAATGAAAGCTCCGGTCCAAAACACTAGACATGGCCAATGGCCAGCCAAGCTTCAGCATGCAACATAAGAGAATATACTGCTCATTACTTATCCAAGTAACTTGCCTCTATGTTGATGGTTTGGAAGCCTCAGTCCAAAAGAATTTAGACATGGCTTTACAGCCAGCCAGGCTTCGCATGCTTCATGAAACACTAGAATTCATTCTTAAAAAATTTTGAAGCCATAGAATAATTTATTTTTGAAAATATTTTTATATTATTTTCGAAAACAGATGAAAAAATTTTAGAAATATTTTTGAAAAAAATTTTTGAAAATAAAATAAAATAAAAAGAAAATTACCTAATCTGAGCAACAAGATGAACCGTCAGTTGTCCAAACTCAAACAATCCCCGGCAACGGCGCCAAAAACTTGGTGTTGTTGATCGTGATTACACTTTAATTATGTAAAATTCATTGCTCTTTCTTTCCCTGGAAATGGCGCCAAATACATGATGCCAAGACCATTGTTCACAACTCCGTGTAACTAACCAGCAAGTGCACTGGGTCGTCCAAGTAATACCTTACGTGAGTAAGGGTCGAATCCCACGGAGATTGTTGGTATGAAGCAAGCTATGGTCACCTTGTAAATCTCAGTCAGGCAGATATAAAGTGATAATGGTGTTTTCGAATATTATATAATAAAATAGGGATAGAGATACTTATGTAAATCATTGGTAGAAATTTTAGATAAGCGAATGGAGATGCTTTTACGTTCCTCTGAACCTCTGCTTTCCTGCTATCTTCACCAGATTTGGGTAGAAAGCTGGCGTTGAACGCCAGTTTACGTCGTCAATTCCTGGCCAAAGTATAGACTATTATATATTGCTGGAAAGCCCTGGATGTCTACTTTCCAACGCAATTGGAAGCGCGCCATTTCGAGTTCTGTAGCTCCAGAAAATTCACTTTGAGTGCAGGGAGATCAGAATCCAACAGCATCAGCAGTCCTTTTTCAACCTCTGAATCTGATTTCTGCTCAAGTCCCTCAATTTCAGCCAAAAAATACCTGAAATCACAGAAAAACACACAAACTCATAGTAAAGTCCAGAAATGTGAATTTAACATAAAAACCAATGAAAACATCCCTAAAAGTAACTAGATCCTACTAAAAACATACTAAAAACAATGTCAAAAAGTGTATAAATTATCCGCTCATCAACTATACTTTCAACGATGGAATTCTATTTTGTGAAAATCTAGACTAACAATAGTTCTTTCATCATACTTCTTTAATTTCTATTAATGCAATTTATATTTTATGTTCATTTAATGCTTCTTTTAGTTGTTGTTATCATTTTCTTGTTTTTAGTAGTTAGATTTTATTTTTAATTCATTTTAATATTATTTTATTCTCAAGCACAACAAGTATTTGATAAAATGCTTGGCTTAGTTTTTACTTAGTTTTTCCTCACTCTTGGCTTGGTATTGAGGACTTTGGTGACCCTTGAGTCATTGATGTCCATTCTTGTTTGATACATTAGAGTAGTTAGTTGATTTGGTTTCCATTGACTCTAAGTTGCCCATTAATAGTATTGACTAGGACTTATGGATTGAAATCAATTATGCCTATTTGACTTATCCTCGATGTAGGTTTGACTAAGTAGGATTAACTCTTCATAATCATCATGTGTTTGTGGTCAATGGCTAGGATAGGTAAACTTAGATCCCAATCCATGCCTAAAGATTTCTTGGACTTGAATTTTCCTTTTCTTGCATTTAATTGCTTTGACTTTTACTGTTTTAACTTTTAATTCCTTGCATGATCATTTAATTGCTTTCATTCAATTTCTTGCATGTTAAGTTACTTTCTTGCTATTTACATTTCTTGCCTCTCTTGCAATCAATCATAGCCAATAAATGATCACTTAATTATAACTCCTAGGGAAGACGACCCGGGATTTCAAGCTCTCGGTATGTATTTGTTTTGTATTGTGACATTTTTAGAATTAAATTTGATTATTGGCCAATTGTTGGGTTGGGAACTATACTTGCAATGCCAATTCTATTTTGAGAAAAATTTCTAACCCACTTTAGGCCATTATCAAATTTTTGGTGCCATTGTCGGGGAGTTGAAATGGTGTTATGTTGTTGGCTATTGTGCATATTGTGAATATTGTGAATAGATTATTTTTGGATGATTGTTCAAATGTTGCTTGGTTATTTTTGGTTATTGTGAATATGTTGGTATGTGAATATATTACTTTTTGTTTGCTAGTGTAAATATGTTGATATTGTGAATATGTTTTTCTTGTTTGCTTTTCGTTTTTCTTGTTGGGAGCTCATAGCTTGTTGGACACTCCATCCAAGCTTGGTGCAATCAATTGGGAATTTTGGAGATTCAAGCATTGTTGGAAGCTCCAAGATGAATATAAGCACAAGTCTCCATTAGAGCTCTCCATAAGTCTAACTTAAGGACATTAAACCAAAGTGCTAGGTGGGAGACACCCCACCATGATAACATCTTTCTTACCCTTTCTCTTTGTTTATAATTTTGGTTTATTGCATGTTTGTTAGCTTGGTTGACTTAGGATTAAATTAATTTTGAGTTTAGATAGGTTAATTTTTGTTTGGATCATGAATTTATGGGTTCTTGAATGTTTTGATGTTGAGCTTTTATTGAGTTAAGGCTTATAGCCTAAGATTTTGAAGAAATTTTTTTGGGAAAACAGGGCATGTGCGTGCGCACACCCTTGTGCGCATGCACACAACAATGAAGTTTTACGATCTGTATGTACGCACCACCCTGTGCATACGCACACCAGCCTGTATGGCCCCTGTTGGGAGCGCTTGCACGCCTTGTGCGTGCACATTCCCCTGTGTTTTGTGCTTTGCGCGTGCACACGACCTTGTGCGCATGCACACAACCTTCCTTTTGCGCGATCTATGCGTATGCACCACAGTGTGCGTACGCACACTCCATTGCACCCGTTCTGTTGGGAGCGCTGGCACAGCCTGTACGTATGAACCCCTGGTCTTTTAAGCTCCTGTGTGCGTGCATGGACCTGTGTGCGCACGCACACATGATCCTTCCTACAAAAAAAAAATTCAGCCTTTCTGTCGGTAGGCACAAGCCTGTGCCCACGCACACCTCGAAACAAGGCCTCTGTCCGCGGTGTTTGCACGGATAGTGCGAACGCACAACCCTTTTCATTTTGCTCATCGATGCGTACGCATCCCCCACGCATACGCGTCGACCCCATTTTTCGCACGCATCCCCAACGCGTACGCGTCGATACCCATTTTCGCACGTGTCTCTCACGCTTACGCGTGACCCCTTGTGCGTACGCACGAACCGTTGTGCGTACGCACGCCCCTGTTTTTGCACTATTCTATTCCTCTCTTCTCTCTACTTCTTCACTTCTTTTCTCTTCTCCTCTTTTCTTTCCCTTCTTCAACGACCACTCACCACTATACTTCACCACCCATGACACTCACCTTTAGTTAGTTAGTTAGTTAGTTAGGTAGTTTGTTAGTTAGTTATTTAGCTTAGTTAGTTTATTTTCTATCTTGATGCTAAGTGTTGGATGATTAGGTTGATTTATTGATTGTGTTGAGATATTGCTGCTAAATTATTGATATTGTCATTGCTATTTATTGTTGGATATCTTTATTGAGGTTATTAATTGTGGCTTGGTATTGAGTTCTTTATGATTAATTTTGTGCATACCAAGTACTCATAACATTGCCTTCATGAATCTTTTTGGATTTCTAAATTGCATGTTTTGGCCACCATGTAATTGGATTTCATTATTTATAGATCGGCAATTTGTTCTTAGTTGATGCATTTTTTGTTAGGTGATGCTTGTTTATGATTGATTTTTAATTAAGTCACCTATTTGATGCATTAACATTGAGAATTGTGAAATTAGATCATAAGCTTACCTAATGACACTTTTTGAGCTTTTTAAACTTTGTGGATTATGCTTGCCATGTTTTCCACTTCATGTCAATTAGGTGTTGCTTCATTATCCATTTCAACAATTCCTGGATTCTTGCTTGAATACTTTCATGCCACTTTATTGCTTGTTTGTTTATCTTGGTATACAAGTTTATTTTTTTAAGTATTTCAAGCACACTAGAATGAGCGAAGTGCATGCTTATTTTGTCTAATTGTGACCTAGCTTGCCATGCTAGTGTGTGTGCGTTCGAAGCTGCGCAACTTAGAATACACGCACTCGTTTTTCTTCATGTCACAAACTTATTCACTCACTCATTTTAGTGACTCTTTCCTCACTCCAAAAATCTTTGCTTCCTTGTTTTTGCATTCACTCATCTTGCCATCCTATTTCTTATTTTTCATGGATGATGCACCTTAAAGCAACAAAAGAAGCGGGAGGAAGAGCATGCAGCAGCCAATTGATCCAACAGATGAAGGTGACAATCCGAAGTCACTACACCCCTGATGAATGGACTTTTGTGTGGTCTAGAATTTCTCAAATGAAGTCTCATTGCAAGTATAGTTTCTAAACCAACACTAATCCTTTCATACAAAAATTTGTTTGTCACAAGTAACAAACCCCTAAAATCTATAAACTGAAGTATTGAACCTCGGATCGTTCTCCCTAGGAATTGCAACAAAGTATTCTTGTTATTGGCTATGAAATATCTTGCGGGGGTTTTGAGATAGGAGACAAGAAATATAAATGGCGAAGAAAATAAACTAACCACTAACAAAGCTCTTGGCAAGATATGAGAACTAGAAGTTCTATCCTAGCTATCCTCCTCAATTGTGACCACAAATTATTCATTGCTACCACTTAGTTAACCTCTACAATGGAGGAAAGTCAAGTGGATGAATTAACTTAATTCCACAAGTCCTAGCCAACTCCCAAGGGAAAGACTAGCTTTAGTGGTATCCAAATCAATTAGCAACTTCTAATTATCAATCAACAAAGGAATTAGATAACTCAAGCGTCACTAATTACTCTACCTAGGCCAAGAGGAGCAAAATCTATACTAAAGATAAAAGAGGCATTTCATCAAACACATAGAAGGCAATAAAAGTAAACAACATGAATTGCAATAATTAAAGAGAGATTTAACTAGAATAGCAAGAGATCAACAATAGAAAAGGAAAAGCAATTATGAAACAACAAGAAACTTACCAATTGCGTTGAAGAAGAAGTGTAGATCTACAAAAGAAAGTTCATAAACTACAACTAACAATACAAAGGAATTACAATAGAAGAAGAATTCTACAACTACAAGAGAACAATTAAGGAAAGAAAAGGAAAATTAGAAAAACTAGATATAGATTTAAAACCTAATCCTAATTCTAGAGAGAAGTGAGAGCTTCTCTTTCTAAAAACTAACTTTAACTACTTCTAAAACTTAAACTATGACTAATGATCAAAAGTATGTTAATTAACCTTCAATCCTTGGCTTAAATAGCATCAGAAATGAGTTGGATTGGGCCCACAAGGCTTTAGAATTTGCTGGCCACGAGTTACATTAAGTAAATCATGTGCCACCATCGGCACATACGCGTACCGTGCACGTGTGTGCCCCTATCTGCGATGCAACTATGGAAAATCTTATATTTTTTTGAAGCCCCGGATGTTAGCTTTCCAACGCAACTGAAACCGTATCATTTGAACCTTTGTAGCTCAAGTTATGATCGATTAAGTACGAAGAGGTCGGCTTGACAGCTTTTGCAATTCCTTCATTTCTTCATGAGTTCTCCGTTTCTACATGCTTTTCCTTCGTTCCCTTGATCCAATATTTGCCTCATAAACCTGAAATCACTTAACAAATATATCAAGGCATCTAATGGAATCAAAGGTAAGTCAAGATTAAACAATTAAGGGCCTAAAAAGTATGTTTTCACACTTAAGCACAATTTAGGAGACAATCATGAAACTATACTATTTTATTGAATAAATGTGTGTAAAAGGTCATAAAATCTCCTAAATTAAGTACAAGATAAACCCTACAAATGGGGTTTATCAACCCCCTTGCTCGTCTTTGAGTGCACGGAGGACCGTGCAAACCCTTAAGTATAGGGAGGTCGTCGCCAATCGGCAACATGGGTGACATACTCTAATCCTAACGCTTTCACATTCTTTTTGAATTCTTAGTGGAATTTTTCATCTTAGTTTGTATATATTTTAGAGCTTTAATTACATGCTCACTTAGTTTATTGCATGTCTTTGCATACATATAATAAGCTTAGTTACTTTAATGAGATTTTCCAAAAAAATAATTTTTATAGGGTATTGACATCCTAATTGAATTGAGTTGGAACTTTTGATTGAAACTTGCTTGAAATATATTGTGGAACATATTTTTGAGTTATGAACACATAAGCATGTGAGTTTTGAGCCTAATTGTGTTGTTACATCATGTTAACCACTATTTTCATTCTTGTGTGTGTTATTCTCTTTTTATGATTGCAATCTTTGATTTGTTTGATTCTTTATGTCTATTGTTTGATGTATATATACATTTATATGATTCAGGCCATATTTTCATTAAGCTCACTTGTCCCAAATAACCTACCCTTTTATCTTCCTTTGTTAACCAACTTTGAGCCTATTTCAATCCCCTCTTGTTCTTAATTTTAGCACATTACTAGCCTTAAAGTAAAAAAATAATAAATGTCCCTTATTTGGATCTTTGATTAGCTTAGGCTAGTGAGAGTGAATATCATCTAAGTGTGGGGAAGTTTGAAAACTTTGGTTGAGATAAAAGTGAATTTTTGTACTTTGTTGAAAAATCTTGGGAATTGGGTACATACTCATGCATGAAATGCTTAAACCATATGCATTGATATTTTTGTATATATATATTGTATTGAAAAAAAAAAGAAAATAATAGAAAGGGGACAAAATGCTCCAAAGTGAAGTAATAAGAACAATGCATATGAGATGTGATTAAAAAGAAAATGCATGAGTGTGTAAGAAAAGTGAGGAATGGGTAGTTAGGTTTGCTTTGAATTGTATAGGTTGTTATGTAGGTTGGTGAGAGCTTGGGCTAATCAGAGATGCAAATTTCAAGCTCACTTAACCATATGCATCCTTACCTTTACCCTAATCCCATTATACCCTATGGAAAAGCCCTCATGATATTTGTATGCATACATTGAATAAGGTTGATTGTTAGATAAAAGACAAATCTTAGAAAGTATGGTTAGAAGAGAATTGAGTAAATCACCCCTATTCACTTGAGTGGCTAGAGCGGATACACATCCGGTGAGGGTTTGATTGCTCATATACATGTTTTCACCTATGCTTAATTCTTATCTTGCAAGTTTGTAAATTCTTTTCTTGCAAGTTTGTAAATTCTTTTCTAGAACACAATTCAATTATGGATTTGACTTGGTTAAGATCACTTTAACCCTTATGTTTATATATGTATTCTTGGATATTGATTTATTTTGACTAAGTAGTTGCATTCATATAGGTAGATTGCATATAGGTAGTTTACTTGCATGGAAAAAAATAATACCCCTTGTTTCCTTCTTGAGTATAGCATGAGGACATGCTATTGTTTAAGTGTGTGGATGAATCTACATTTTATGGTATTTATTTGATCTATTTGGGTGGATTTCATCATCTTTTCTTGCACTTATCCATTGAAATAGCTTAGTTTTGTGATTTCTTCCTAAATTATGCTTGAAAGTGAAAACATGCTCTTTAGGCCTTTTAATTGCTAAATTTTATTCACTTTGATCGCATTTGATACCTTGATGTGTTTACTAAGTAATTTCAGGTTTCCAAGGCAAGTATGGGTTGAAGAAGTGAAGAAAAGAGCATGCAAAAGGGAAGAAACTATGAAGAAATGGAGTTTGGAAGATTCAGCGATCCGTGCGTGCGCACAAGCGACGCGTGTGCGCGCACAAGTGCGAGCCAGGCAACGCGTACACGTGACCCATGCGTACGCGTGGAAGTGAATTTCGCTCAGTGATGCGTGCGTGTGACCCACGCATACGCGTGACCCGAGTCACGTGAGGTCATTAATTGCAAATCGTTGGAGGCGAATTTTGGGCCTCCAAAACCCAATCCAACTCATTTCTGAAGCTATTTCAACCCCAATTCAAGTGGAAGCAAGGGGGCAATTAGGTTTAGCTTTTCTATGCTTTTCTCTTAGTTTTCTAGAAAGAGAAGCTCCCCCCTCTCTCTAGAATTAGGTTAGGTTTAGTTAATTTCTCTTTAATTTCAGTCTTTAATTCTTGTTTTAATGTAGTTTCATTTATGTTTTCACGCTTTATTGTCTTAGTTATCTTAGTTCTTCTTCTTAATTTCTTTTTGATGTCACTTTTCATTTTATGAATACTCTTGTACTTCTTTAATTTCTATTAATGCAATTTATGTTTTATGTTCATTTAATGCTTCTTTTAGTTGTTGTTATCATTTTCTTGCTTTTGGTAGTTAGATTTTATTTTTAATGTATTTTAATATTATTTTATTCTCACTCACACCAAGTGTTTGATAAAATGCTTGGCTTTGTTTTTACTTAGTTTTTCCTCACTCTTGGCTTGGTATTGAGGATTTTGGTGACCCTTGAGTCATTGATGTCCATTCTTGTTTGATACATTAGAGTAGTTAGTTGATTTGGTTTCCATTGACTCTAAGTCTCCCATTAATAGTGTTGACTTGGACTTATGGATTGAAATCAATTATGCCTATTTGACTTATCCTCGATGTAGGGTTGACTAAGTAGGATTAACTCTTCATAATCATCATGTGTTTGTTGTCAATGGCTAGGATAGGTAACCTTAGCTCCCAATACATGCCAAGAGATTTCTTGCACTTGAATTTTCCTTTTCTTGCATTTAATTGCTTTGACTTTTACTATTTTGACTTTTAATTCCTTGCATGCTCATTTAATTGCTTTCATTCAATTTCTTGCATGTTAAGTTACTTTGTTGCTATTTATATTTCTTACCTCTCTTGCAATCAATCATAGGCAATAAATGATCACTTAATTGCAACTCCTCAGGACGACGATCCGGGATTTCAAACTCTCAGTTTATATTTGTTTTGTATTGTGACATCTTTAGAATTAAATTTGATTATTGGCCAATTGCTCGGTTGGGAACTATACTTGCAACGCCAATTCTATTTTGAGAAAAATCCATAACCCACTTTAGGCCATTATCATGCCCCCTTCAAATAGCATCCAAAATCAGCCTCCAAGCCTTCAGAAATGGGCCTCCAATCCCTCAAAAACGCGAGTCACGTGCGTTTTTAATGAAGGCACGTGCAGGTACCTGTGCGTACGCACACATACTGAAATTTCCTCTTGTGCATATGCACAGGGAGTTGTGCGTACGCACACATGGATGTGTGCTTCTCCTTATTTTCTTCATGTTTTCTCCCTTTGTACATGCTTCCTTCCACTTTTGCCTTGCCAAACTTGCCTCTAGGACCTAAAATCACTCAACAAACATGTCATGGCATCGAATGGCATAAAAGTGGGATTAAAAATCACTAATTTAAGCACAAAAATGCATGTTTTCACAATTAGGCTCAATTAAGGGAGAGAACACAAAAGTATGCTATGTGGATGAATAAATGTGGGTTTAAGTGATGAAATCCACTCATATCAAACCAAAATATATTATAAAATATGAATTCATCAGCAAGTCAAGGTCAATCCCACGAGGATTGTGATTTGAAGCAAGCTATGGTTATCTTGTAGATCTTAGTCAGGCGAATAGAAGAGTTGTTGGATTTGTTTAGAAGCATAAAAGGAATAAATAGTTCTTAACTGGGTTGATATATTTATAATGATAAAAAGATGGTTAAGGCTTGGAGATGCTTTGTTCTTCTGGATTAATTCTGGTCTTACTGTCTTCTTCAACTATGAATGATTTCTTCTATAGCAGGTTGTATGTGATTGACGCCGGTTGAGAGGTTGCCAATGCTCCTCCAGATCTGAACCCCGGGGTTAGTGTGGATCCATTCTGATTGAGGGTGAAGCTTCTGCAGTCTCTTCTCCTTAATGATCCTACTCAAAACACCATAGACAAGGTCGAGTTTTCCATATCAGAGAATGCTGCGCCTTTGGGTTCTAGCCTCTACCACAAAGACTCTAATCTCCCCATACCTCGGCTGAACTGGTGTCTCGAGAAGTCCCCAACGAAGTCGTGGATTAGCTGTCTAAGAGATGTATAATCAAGCTGGTGGTTCATCATTGTCCGATGAAAGACTCACTCTGAACTCAAGAAAAACACGGGTGGTTGTCAGGCACGCGGTCTTATAATGAAGAACGAAGATACATCTTAGAATAGAGAAACAAACACAAATTGAAATAGAACAGTAATACTTTTATTAATCCATAAAACTCAGCAGGGCTCCTCCCCTCAACCTAGAAGCTTTAGAAACTCATACTGATAGAAAATACAATGATAAAAATGTGTAAGGTGTCAAAAGGTGTAAAGTGTGCATCCTTCCTTTAATGAGAGGTGTAAAAGTCTTTAAATACTAAATTAATGACTAAGGATTACATAAAAAAGGGTAAAACAGTCTTTTAGTGCTAAAAATCTACTTCCGGGGCCCACTTGGTGACTGTTTGGGCTGAGCTTTGATGAGATCTACATGCTAGGAGGCCTCTAGGGCATTGAACGCTGGCTAGGGGGTCCTTTATGGGCGTTGGACGCTGGTCTCTTCTCCTTTGGGCGCTGGACGCCAGAATAAAGCAAGAGGCTGGCGTTGAATGCCAGTTTTGGGCCTTCAATTCTGAAATAAAGTATGAACTATTATACATTGCTGGAAAGCTATGGATGTTAGCTTTCCATAGCCGTTAAGAATGCTCCATTTGGATTCCTACAGCTCCAGAAAAGCTCTTCTGAGTGCAAGGAGGTCAGATTTGGACAGCATCTACAGTGCTTTCTCTGCCTTTGAATCAGACTTTTGCTCCAACTCCTCAATTTCAGCCAAAAAATATCTGAAATTGCATAAAAACACACAAACTCAAAGTAGAATCCAAAAATGTGAATTTTACACTAAAACCTATGAAAACTTAATAAAACTTAAACAAAACATACTAAAAACTATATGAAAATGATGCCAAAAAGCGTATAAAATATCCGCTCATCAATTGCTGTAGTGGAGGAGGTTAACTTGATGAGAGGACATGAGTTAATCACTTACGGCTGACATTGAAAGAATTAGATGGTTATTGAAGAATACAGTAAGAAAAGTTAATCCGGAAAGACAAAGCATCTCCGAAGCCTCAACCATTCTATTACCATTAATTCTCATCTATCTAGTAACGTTTTATTTATTTATTTCGTTTTATGCATTTTTCGTGACAAACTATATTTTCTATCCACCTAACTAAGGTCTGCAAGGTATCCACTGCTTTCTCAAACCAACAACCTCTGTAGGTTCGACCCTCACTGACCTGAGGTATTACTTGGACGACCCGGTATACTTGCCGGTCTATCCGTGCGAATTCTGCGGAGCCAGTTTCGTGCACCACATACATACATAGATAATAAGCTTGGTGAATACAACAAAAATTTCCAAGAAAAATCTCTTTTTAGAGTGTTCCATTGATTTGATTCAAAAAATTCTTTTTAAACTTGCTTGAACTATTTTGTGAGACATAGAAGAGAGATAGAACAAACATCCTTGTGAGTTGTTGCACTTTTAATGTGTGGCTGTATATTTTAACCACAATCTTTATTCTTATGTGCTATGCTCCTTCTATGATTGTCATCTTGGATTTACTTAATTCTTTATATTCAATGTTTGATATTTGAATGCATTTAGAATGATTGAGGCTATTGTTGCAATTAAAGCTTACTAACCCATATAGCCTCACCCTTGTATATACCCTTGTGAACCACTTTTGAGCCTTATTAACCCTTTTTGTTCTTAATATTAGCACATCACAATCCTAAGAAAAATTTCATGAATGTCTATGATTTGCATCTTTGATTAGCTTAGGTTGAGGGGTGTGTATCATTTAAGTGTGGGAGAGTTTTGAAAAACATCGATAGAAAATAAAAGTTTACTTTGGATATTCATTGGAAATTTTGGAAAATGGGTGCACATTCATATATTAATTTCTTAAACCGTGTGTGTGCGCGCGCGCGTGCGTGCGTGTGTGTGGAAAAGCAGAATATAGGGTAGTTAGATTGCATCATAGCTATGAAGCACGGACACTTCTCTGAGTTGCTGTGTCCGCGTGTCAGACACATTTTGGATACGACACTCATCGACACTCGTCTGACATGCGTGTCTGATGTGTTCAACCGTGTCTTAATAAAAAATAAAAAATTCTTCTCCAGACACACTTAGACACACCAAAATACATCACGTGTTAGCGTATCCAGTCTTATTCTTAATATATATTCTTGAAATAAATTTAGATATAGTATATATTATTATTTATTAAAACAAAAAGATATTTTAAATATTTGATATAATTAAAATAAGACATTAAAAGTAATTAAAAAAATTAATTTATATTTTAATATCAATAAAATATCAAAATATCATTATAATTTATCTAAAAAAGTACTTTATATTTTATATGTATGCGTGTCCCCATGTCTTATAAAATTTTAAAATTCGCGTGTCGACATATCCCATATCGTGTCATATTCTGTGTCCGTGCATCATAGGCTACTAGAAACCATAGATTCTCATCCCTTTTTTCCATTCTCCCTATGCAAGAGTTTATTTTTTATTTGGTAATAGTTGGATTTATACACTAAGCCCAAAAATGACACCCCAATAAACTATACATTTAAGATCGGCCCTGAATTGACTTATTTTTTTATTTTGGTCAACGGATCTGTCCATGACTAATTCATCATTACTTGGGCCTATAATATGTAGTTTATTGTGTAGTTATTTGTTTGTCGCATCTGATGAAATTATTTTACAAATAAAATTTACACCCTCAGCCCTCAGGGGTGTTCATTTTATCTAAGTTAATAAGAAAAGGGTGTTCCATTTTCATTACTTTGGATTTTTTCTAGTTTTTTATTTCCAAGTGTCAGACACAAAATAATTTTGTTGTTTTGTACATTTTACTATTATTGTAAATGCTAAATATCATATGATTATTATATTCTTATACATAACTTAGGATAAGTATTATTTTTTTCTTACTATAAAAAAAATATGGGGTCCCTTTCACCTTTTCTTTAAATCTTATTATTTAAGTTTTGATATTTTAAAAAAACTATCTTTATGTTTCCTGATTCCCAATAAATATGTTTTTATACCATCGCATCTATATATGAAGGGTCCATCTAGTGTACAGATGGATATATACAGATTTTTGTCTTTTTGTGGCTGAAAAGCGTGTCACTAAAAGTGTTGTGATGAGCGGATAATTTATACGCTTTTTGACATTGTTTTTAGTATATTTTTAGTAGGATCTAGTTACTTTTAGGGATGTTTTTAATAGATTTTGTGTTAAATTCATATTTCTGGACTTTACTATGAGTTTGTGTGTTTTTCTGTGCTTTCAGGTATTTTCTGGCTGAAATTGAGGGACTTGAGCAGAAATCAGATTCAGAGGTTGAAAAAGGACTGCTGATGCTGTTGGATTCTGACCTCCCTGCACTCAAAGTAGATTTTCTGGAGCTACAGAACTCGAAATGGCGCGCTCCCAATTGCGTTGGAAAGTAGACATCCAGGGCTTTCCAGCAATGTATAATAGTCCATACTTTGGCCAAGAATAGACGACATAAACTGGCGTTCAACGCCAGCTTTCTGCCCAAATCTGGCGTCCAGCGCCAAAAAAGGAGCCAAAACCAGAGTTGAACGCCCAAACTGGCACAAAAGCTGGTGTTCAACTCCAAGGAGGACCTCTACACGTGCAACACTCAAAGCTCAGCCCAAGCACACACCAAGTGGGCCCCAGAAGTGGATTTATACATCAAATACTTACTCATGTAAACCCTAGTAGCTAGTTTATTATAAATAGGACCT
>NC_029792.2:95741293-95741661 GCF_000816755.2 Arachis ipaensis | reverse complement strand
ACCAAGTTTTTGGCGCCGTTGCTGGGGATTGTTTGAGTATGGACAACTGACGGTTCATCTTGTTGCTCAGATTAGGTAATTTTCTTTTTGTTTTGTTTTCAAAAATTTTTCAAAAATCTTTCAAAAAGTCTTCTTTGTTTTCGAAAAAAAAAATGTTTTCAAAAATAAATTATTCTATGGTTTCAGAATTTTTAAGAATGAATTCTAGCGTTTCATGAAGCATGTTGAAGCCTGGCTGGCTGTAAAGCCATGTCTCAATCCTTAGACCCAAGAGAAGAGCTTCTTTATCTTTCTTAGCCAATTGGCTGTTGAATGAAAGGAATGTCAGGCGTGTCATGTCTGAGTTACATACTAAAGCTTGGCTGGCT
>NC_029792.2:95739572-95740893 GCF_000816755.2 Arachis ipaensis | reverse complement strand
TTGTGATTTCTTATGAATCAAGTCATTAATTGAGATTTTAAAAATCAAATCTTTTTCAAAAACTAATTTCTATCATATCTTTTCAAAAAAATATCTTCTTATCTTATCTTTTTTAAAAATATCTTTTCAAAATATCTTTTCTAACTTCCTAACTTCTTATCTTTTCAAAATTTGTTTCAACTAACTAACTAACTTTTTGTTTGTTTCTTAACTTTTTCAAAACCACTTAACTAACTCTCTCTCTCTCATTTTTCGAAAATATCTCTCCCCTTTTTCAAAATTTCTTTTTAATTTATTAATTATTTTAATTTTTAAAACATAATTTTCGAAAATTACTAACAATTTTTCAAAAAAACCATTTTCAAAAACCACTAACTCCTTTTCAAAAATAATTTTCGAAAATTCCCTCCTTCTCTCTCATTCTATTCTATTTATTCATTCATATCCTAACATCTCATCTCACATCTCTTCCAATCGTACAGTTACATTTCTTCCTTTACATCACATTCTTTGTCTCCCCCTTCTCTTCCACTCACAAAGGGATCCCTATACTGTGGTATAAAGGATCTCTATTATTATTATCATTTTTCTGGCCATTCTTCCTTGTCATATGAGCAGGAGAAAGGATAAGAACATTCTTGTGAAAGCAGATCCAGAACCTGAAAGGACTCTAAAGAGAAAATTAAAGATCTAAAAGCAATGAATGAGGAGCAGCCAAGGCAAGGAAGAGACATAGAAGAGCTCAAGGACATCACTAAGGTGGACTCATTCCTTGTTCTTACTTTTTCTGTTTTTCGTTTTCTATGTTATGTGCTTATCTATGTTTGAGTCTTCATTACATGATCATTAATAGTTAGTAACTTTGTCTTAAAGTTATAAATGTCCTATGAATCCATCACCTCTCTTAAATGAAAAATGTTTTAATTCAAAAGAACAAGAAGTACATGAGTTTCAAATTTATCCTTGAACTTAGTTTAATTATATTGATGTGGTGACAATGCTTCTTGTTTTCTGAATGTATGCTTGAACAGTGCATATGTCTTTTGAAGTTGTTGTTTAAGAATGTTAAATATGTTGGCTCTTGAAAGAATGATGACTAGGAGACATGTTATTTGATAATCTGAAAAATCATAAAAATGATTCTTGAAGCAAGAAAAAGCAGCAAAGAACAAAGCTTGCAAAAAAAAACAAAAAAAAAATAGAAAAAAAAATAGAAAAAGAAAAAGCAAGCAGAAAAAGCCAATAACCCTTAAAACCAAAAGGCAAGGGCAAATAAAAAGGATCCCAAGGCTTTGAGCATCAATGGATAGGAGGGCCTAAA
>NC_029792.2:95736006-95739465 GCF_000816755.2 Arachis ipaensis | reverse complement strand
AACCCTCCTTTATGAATTATCCTTGATTGATGTGTGAATGGTGCTGCTTTTTCCCAGGCATCATATACTTCTTTCATGAGGCCATTATAAATTACATAATATTTTTTATCTTAGGTGGATTTTTTAATGATTTCAGCAATTATTTTATTTTCTGAAATTTTTTCTTCACCTGATTTGTCCACCACGCTTAGCTGGCTGAACTCTGATGGTTTTGCTTGTTGTGTTGATTTCATTGCTTCGATGGCCTTCTTGAGAGATTGGATCTGTGTCCTTATTTGCTGACAATGCTTGCATTTTTCGAGTTCTTGCTCATATTTTTGAATTTCTTGATCTAATGCGTTGTAGACGAACTCTATTCTCTTGTTAATGTATCTGCAATAACATTTTTGTCACCCTTAATATATTCAATTTTTATTGGATATTGTAACAAAAATAATTGCCATCTTACCAGTCGTCCATGATTATGATCAACTTTTAAATTATATCGTATAAAACCTGTTAGGTAACTTGAATCTGTCCTTAATGTAAATTCTCTGGGTAGTAAATCAATTTTTCATTTCTTAAGAGATTTAATTGCTGGTAGAGTTTCCTTTTCATGAGTGGTATATCTCTGTTCTGTTGGAGTAAAAGTCCCTGAAATATACCTGCAAAGTAATTCCTTTGGGGAATCTTTAGAATCTAGTGATTCTTTTTCTTGTTCCAAACTTTTTACAGCTTTCTTAGCTTTTAGACATCCTGACCAGGTTATGTCTGAAGCATCTGTTTCTACTATTAAGTAGTCATTTTCTTCTGGAATATAAAGTTCTGGAAATTTTTCACATAATTCTTTAATCCTTTGAATTTGCATACTATCTTTTTCATCCCATTTCCATTCTTTTTTAGTACTTATTTTTGGAAATAAGCTTTTAGTGTATTCTGTTATATTCTTTAAAAATCCTTGATCAGAAATATAATTTATACACCCTAAAAATCTTTGTAATTATTTTCTATCTTCTATTTTATTAGGAAATAAATTTACCTTTTCTAGGACATTTGGCTGAAGTTTTAGCTTTCCTTGAGTGGATAGAATTAATCCAAGAAACTCTATTTCTTGTTTTGCTATTCTTGCTTTCTTTTTGCTAAGAATTAATCCTTTTTCTTTACATCTTTCTAAAACTATTAATAATTTTTGAAGATGATCTTCTCTATCCTGTTTTGTAAAAATTAGTATATCATCAATGTACACTAAAACAAATTCATTTAACTCTTTTAGATTTTCTTCCATAAATCTTTGATAAATACCTGGGGCTTATTTTAATCTGAATGGTAATACATTCCATTCATAGAGCAACACACTTGTTGATTCTTTTGTTGGGCAAGTAAAAGCAGTTAATTTCTTTGTTTCTTCGTCTAAACGAAGTTGCCAATATCCTGATTTTGCATCAAGAGATGAAAATCAAGTTGCTCCTTTGATTTTTTTCTAAAATAGAATCTTTTCTTGGAAGTTTATGAGCATCACCAATAGTTGCTTCATTCATCTTCTTATAGTTAATAACCATTCTTCGTTTTCCCCTTTTAATTTCATTATTGTTTTCGACATAAAAGGCTGGAGCCGCATGAGGACTTTTACTTAATCTTATAATTCCTTTTTCCAAAAGATCCCTACATTCTAGTGAAAACTCTTCTCTATCTCTTGCGGAATAAGGAATTTTATTTGGAACATTTGTCTCTTTTGTAGGATCTTTTAATTTAATACTTACTAATTCGTTATTTGTATTTTTAATATCTAAAGGATTTTCAGCACAAATTTCATCCAAAAGTTCTTCTATCTTTATTTCAAGATTATTTTTTTGGATATTTATCTGAAAATATAAATTTAAATAACATGTCTCTAATATAGAAAATATTTTAAATTTTAAGATCTTATCTATAGTAGTAGTCGGTATTTTTATACGTTTTGATTTTTGATTTATTGAAGAATCGTGTGGAGCTTTTAAAACTATATATGTTAATTCTTGAATGAATGGATGATATAGCTTTAAAAAATTATTTCCTATGATAAAATCCATTCCAGAATCTAACATATATATAAATGGAACAATGAATCTATAATTTTGAATAAAAATTTCAACCATCTCTGCTTTTTGGTTAATTTTATGTATTGATTTGTCAGCTATTCTAACTCTTAATGTTTTCTTTAATTTTTTCCAATCAAGTTTTATATTTGAACTAGCAAAGCATTGTGTTGCTCTAGAATCTATGAAAGCATTTATAAACTTTTCTGTTATTTTTATAGTAATATATGTAGCATTATTACTCAGTCTCTGAGTCTGTTTCCGAGACATATTCAAAAATATAGTCTAAGTTATCATCAGATTCCTCTAAAGGTTCATGAAACAAGACTTAGCAATTTCTATTTGTTTAGTAAGATCCTTTTTATCCTTCTTTTTCGGACATTCATTTGCATAGTGTCCTTCTTCTTGGCAATACCAACATTTACAATTTTCTTTTTTATTCGGGCAATAGTTATTTCTTTGTCTTTTATTTTTATTATTATTTTCTTTTCTAAAATATCTCTTTTTTCTCCAGTTTGGATAGTATTTTCTTTTTCTAAATTGATATTTTCTTTTTCTTCGAAAATTTTTATTAAGACCATATTTTTGAGGTATCTCTTCATTATCTTGACAGCAAATTCTAATTATATTTGTAAATCTTTTTTGAGTTGCTTCTTGCATATAACGTTCTTTTATTTCCTCTCTTATTGCAGAGGTTGCTCCACCAAAGTTATTTTCAATTGTTCCTCTATTTATTTCTCTTATAAATCTTCCCATAATAAATTCATTAGCAGGATATGGAAGTTTTGTTATATACATACTATGTAAACCCTTTTTTTAAAAGCATAATTATCAAAACCTGTTTCCCATTTAAATTGAGATTGATTATCCTTAGATGTTCTAGCTTCATTTTTTACTTGTATTGGAATTGCTGGTTCTTCGTCACTCGAATAATCTAGAATGTGTTCTTCATTTTCTATATTTTCAGAATTTACTAATTCTTCTTCTATTTGAAAACCATGTTCCATAATATTATTTTTTTGAGCCATTTTTAATTGTTTAAAAAGCATTGTAACTTCTTCTAATTTTTCTTCAATATTCATAATTTCAATGGTGGTTTTACTTTTAAGTCTGTTATGTTGATTGTATTTTGGAATTTTTCTTCTTTGGGATTCTTTTTTTCCTTATTCCTTTGAAATTTTATGGATATTAATATTTCTTCAAGCATATCTACTATAGAATTTAATTGTGGGTTAAAAGTATGATAAAGATGTGGGGAATCATTTCCATGGTAGCATTTTTTAGAAGTTCCGTGTGAAAAATAAATTTTTTCAGGTTTTTGAAGTCCTTCAATAAAACTTATAGTAAAATAAAGATTTTGAGAAAAATCGTTTTGTATTGATTTTAAGAATTCGGTGTCATTACA
>NC_029792.2:95734482-95735869 GCF_000816755.2 Arachis ipaensis | reverse complement strand
TTTATTATTTAAAAAATTCATAATTCAGATAATATAATTTTTATTCTGTTTTTTGTTTTTCATATTTAATGGTTATTAACTATGATTCTATTAATAATATCACTCATGGTAGATTTTGTGATGAGAAAGTATGAAAAATAAAAGTAAGAATTATAAGGTTATGGAAAGTCTCATCCAAATTTGATAAAATTAAGATGGCTTACAAAAAAATGGTTCTAATAGATGATAAGGTTAGTTGATTATTTTCGTAATTCTTTCGAGTGATGCTAGGTTTATAAATATTTTTTGTTTGTATTTTAAGTTTATTTGATAAGTAAATCCTTGCATGAGTAAAAAACAATGCGATTTAATCGCTTTATAAGTGATAATAGTTTTTATATTTAATTTGTTTTACAGTGTGATAAAATTTATTGTTCAATCAAGAATTTTTTGTCAAAGATGTTTGAGAATGAACTGATCAAGAAGAAGGTCTATGTCTTCTCAAATTTTGCGATTGAAGAATCAAGTGGAATATATCATCTGACTGTTAACGTGTGCAGAATAACTTTTAAGAAGGAGTAACGTATAACAAATACAGTTGATGATCGTAAAATTCTTGATAATCATTTCAATTTTCTTGCTCATGCTATTATATTGAAACAAATAAATGAACGATTCCATTTATTTGGTATGTAGTAGCTAGATATTAACCCATACAAAACTGTTTTCCTTTTAATTTTAATTTTTGCAAAAAATTGTATAATAGCATCATTTTATCGATAGTAAAGTTTTAACAGTTTATTTATTAAAGTGTTTGAAATTGTATTGTGACTTTTTCTAAAGATATATTCTTATATTAATGTACTGTTATTTTTATCGTTTAATATAAATTAAATTAGTAAATTTTTTTTAATTTATACACGTAGAAAGCTGTAATTTCTTATATTATTCATTCATTTGTCCTTAATTTGGTACATTTAATTCAATTTTTTTAAAAGATGTTATTGTACTCTTGATTGAAAAAGAAGAACTTATATCATGATCAAAAACAGAGAGAAATGGCCAGTACATTATGGTTAATCTTCATGATTTGTAATATGTAAAATTTTAATATTTCACAAGAGATTTTTTTTGTAACAATTATCTTTTTTATGCAAAACCTTTTATCTTTTTCATTACATATTACTACTTATATCTCTTAATTTTTTCTTTCATTTACAAATGAGAAAAAAAATAAGGTGTACACTATGAGATCAATTTGCAAGCTATTTACTCAATCATCTATGTGATCATCACCAAGTAGCCGAATACATAATTATTCTCCAATTTAAAAATTTTAACAAAGGCATTGGTAAGCATATTTGGTTAACCTTTTATTTATTTAATTTATTTAAGTTATATTTGTAAT
>NC_029792.2:95725666-95733998 GCF_000816755.2 Arachis ipaensis | reverse complement strand
ATAAAATAAAAAATAAACTAAATAAAAATTATAAAAAATAATTCTACATGTTCTGTTGTGTTGTGCTATGCACTTAACTAAACTATCTGGGTACTTTTTCACTTTGGGTCCCTTAATAATTATTTACAAAAGAGTTTTTGAGTCCTATACAACTATCAATTTAAATAATTGCTACCTGTTACAATCAAGCCCTCAACAACCGTAAACCAAATAAGTGGTCAATTGTATGTTGCATTATCAAGAGTAAAGATGGTCTGCGAATGTTGTTACAAGATTACAGACAGTTGGAAAATACATGTACAATGAATGTGGTATACAGAGAAGTTTTTGAGAGCTTATAATAAAAAGATAATTTTTAAAATTTTAGTCAAATTTATTAAAATTTATTACTATCAAGTCAAAAATTTAAAAAATTCTAAGTGCTAATTGATAATACATTTTTTGTTCCACATTTATATCTTGAGGATATTAAAATTATCATAATATTATTTCAAGTACATGTTTTGTATGTATCAAAAGGAATTGTTGAATTATTTTTTAGTGATTTTAAATTATTTACTGTTTATTAAAAAAATTTGTTCGAATTTTCTACTAATTTATTATTATTCATTTTGAGTTAATTTTTATATGTTTTTACTTGATAGTAAAAAAATATATAAATATTTGTTGGTGAGTATATATGTCTAACTTATTAAAAAAAATTAAAAAATATTGTAAAATAACTAAATAAATAAGGAAGAAGTAACAAATATAAAATATGAAAATATAATTAGATAACTCAAGTAGTAATATTCACTGGAATTACTATATCAATATAGTAGATATAATTAATATATTTAATAATATTAAAGTATATAAGAGAATAGTACGAAAGAGAAAGAATATTATATGTTGTAATGTGTATATATATATAAAGATAGAAAGAAGTATTAAAAGTAAAGAGAGAGAGAATTGCATTTGCTTTTGTTTGTATTATTGTTGTGTCACATTCGTAAGATGGCTTCTATATATATAGGCAAATGAAGTTTGATTTCCAACTTCATTCAGTATTGTAAATGAAAATCAACCGCCCATATTAATGGACATTCAATATAATCTTATCGCAACACTCCCCCTTGAATGCCCATTTAGGATTATTGCCTCGTTAAAACCTTACTAAAGAAAAACCCAATGGGAAAAAACCTTAGTGAAGAAAAAAGAGTACAATATCCTTTAATGATGGGGCTGCCTCATTAAAAACCTTGTCAAGAAAAACCCAATGGAAAAAAAATTTGATCAAGGAAAAAAGAGTACAGTCTCCCCCTCTTGCCGACATCATTTAATGTCTCGAAATCGGCGCATCCCAATCTCATGTACCAATCTTTCAAAGGAGGATTTTTGGAGTGACTTTGTAAATAAATCTGCCAGATTGTCACTTGAGCGGATCTGTTGCACATCAATTGTCCCTTGATTTTGAAGATCATGAGTGAAGAAGAATTTGGGAGAAATATACTTTGTTCTATCGCCTTTGATGTATCCGCCTTTAAGTTGAGCAATATATGCTGCATTATCTTCAAACAGGATAGTTGGAGCTATCTTATGACCAATCAGTCCACATGATGACAGAATATATTGGATCAGACTCCTCAGCCAAAAATACTCGCGACTAGCTTCATGAATCGCCAGTATTTCGGCATGATTAGAGGATGTTGCAGCAATCGTCTGTTTCGTGGACCTCCATGATATAGCTGTTCCACCATATGTAAATAGGTATCCTGTTTGAGATCTCCCTTTATGTGGATCAGACAAGTATCCGGCATCTGCATAGCCAACTAGTTGTGACTTGGATCCATAGGGATAAAACAATCCCATATCAACCGTCCCATGAAGATATCGAAAGATTTGTTTGATTCCACTCCAATGTCTTCTGGTTGGAGAGGAACTATATCTTGCTAGTAAATTCACAGCAAATGATATGTCAGGTCGCGTATTATTAGCAAGATACATTAGCGCTCCAATGGCACTAAGATATGGTACTTCAGGACCAAGGATATCTTCATTCTCTTCTTTAGGAGGGAATTGATCCTTTTCCACATCCAAAGATCTTACAATCATTGGGGTACTTAATGGATGTGACTTATCCATATAAAATCTCTTCAAGATCTTTTCTATGTATGTTGTTTGATGAATAAAGATCCCACTTTTTATATGCTCGATCTGCAGGCCAAGACAAAATTTAGTTCTTCCAAGATCTTTCATCTCAAACTCTTCTTTTAGAGTTTTTATAATTTTTGGAATCTCTTCAGGAGTTCCAATGATATTTAAATCATCAACGTACACAGCAATTATAATGAATCCAGATGTAGTTTTCTTTATGAAAACACACGGACATATATCATCATTTTTGAATCCGTTTTTGGCCAGATACTCAATAAGACGATTATACCACATTCGTCCAGATTGCTTTAGACCATATAAAGATCTTTGCAATTTAACTGAGTATAACCCTTGCGAATATTCATTGGATAGTTATGCAAATATTTCCCATTTCGGTTGGAGAGGGGAACGAAGCATGCCTTATAAGGGTGTGGATACCTCTCCCTAGCATGACGCGTTTTGACGAGTGAATGTGGGGGGTTTAGGCTATTATCCCTATCGTCAAAAGAAAAACCGTGAGGCCTTGTGTGCCAAAGCGGACAATATCGTGCTAGCGGGTGGTCTGGGCTGTTAAAGATGGTATCAGAGCCAGAACCCGGATCGATGTGCCAGCGAGGGTGCTGTGCTCCCTTAGGGGGGTGGATTATAAGGCCCACATCGGTTGGAGAGGGGAACGAAGCATGCCTTATAAGGGTGTGGATACCTCTCCCTAGCATGACGCGTTTTGACGAGTGAGTGTGGGGGGTTTAGGCTATTATCCCTATCGTCAAAAGCAAAACCGTGAGGCCTTGTGTGCCAAAGCGGACAATATCGTGCTAGCGGGTGGTCTGGGCTGTTACAGCAAGTGTCTTTACTATGTCTTTTTCCACAGGAATATTTACCTCTTTTCTCTTTCGAGGATTTTTATCTTTGGAACCGACAGGCCTGCCACGCTTCTAGCGTGTATTTGCTTCAGTGGCAATTTGTCCAACTGGGATATCAATTCGAATTGGGGCATTTTTTGCCCTGCCACGCTTCTAGCGTGAATTTGCTTTAGTGGCTACTTGTCCTACTGGGACATCAATTCGAATTGGAGCATTTTCCGCTGGTATATACGACTTGGTTATCCTCTTTGTATCGGAAAATGCATCAGGCAATTCATTTGCTATTCTTTGCAAATGTATAATCTTTTGAACTTCTAGTTCACATTGCCTTGATCGAGGATCTAAATGCATCAATGATGATGCATTCCAATTAAGTTCCTTTTCAGGAAGCTTATTCTCTCCCCCTAATGTTGGAAATTTTGATTCATCAGAATGACAATCCGCAAACCGGGCTTTAAACACATCACCGGTTTGTATCTCAAAATACCTCACTATAGAGGGAGAATCATATCCAACATATATCTCCAATTTTCTTTGGGGTCCCATTTTGGTGCGATTAGGTGGTGCAATGGGAACATATATCGCGCACCCAAATATTCTTAAATGGGAAACATTTGGCTGCTGGCCAAAAGCTAATTGCATAGGAGAGAACTGATGGTAACTCGTTGGCCTCAAATGAATAAGTACTGCGGCATGTAAAACTGCATGCCCCCAAACTGAGGTTGGGAGATTTGTTCTCATAAGCAAGGGTCTAGCAATTAATTGGAGGCGTTTAATAAGTGATTCTGCTAACCCATTTTGTGTGTGAACATAAGCTACTGGATGTTCAACACTTATTCCATTAACCATACAATAAGCATCAAAAGCTTGGGAAGTAAATTCACCAGCATTATCAAGACGAATTGCTTTGATTGGATTTTCTGAAAATTGTGCTTTTAATCGAATAATTTGAGCCAGTAATCTCGCAAACGCCAGGTTGCGAGAAGACAATAAGCATACATGTGACCATCTCGAAGATGCGTCTATCAGGACCATAAAATATCTAAAAGATCCACATGGTGGATGAATAGGTCCACATATATCACCTTGAATCCTTTCTAGGAATTCAGGGGACTCAAATCCAATCTTTACTGGTGATGGCTTTAAAATTAACTTCCCTTGAGAACATACAGCACAACAAAATTCACTAGATTTAAGAATCTTCTGGTTCTTAAGTGAATGTCTATGAGAGTTTTCAATAATTTTCCTCATCATGGTTGTTCCTGGATGACCCAATCTATCATGCCAAGTTATGAATTCATTTGGGCTAGTAAACTTCTGGTTTACAGTGGCATGTGATTCAATTGCACTAATCTTGGTATAATACAACCCAGATGAAAGTGAGGGTAATTTTTCTAATATAACTTTCTTATTTGAATCATGAGTTGTGATACATAAATACTCATGATTTCCCTCATTCATTGTCTCAACATGATATCCATTTCAGCGAATATCTTTGGAACTCAACAAGTTCCTCAGGAACTTGGTAGATAATAGTGCATTATTTATTATAAATTTTGTTCCTCCAGGAAACAAAATTATAGCTCTTCCGGAGCCTTCTATCACATTGCCTGAGCCGATAATAGTATTAACATATTCCTCTTTTGGCACAAGATGGGTAAAATATATATCACTTTTGAGAATGGTGTGCGAACTTGCACTATCCGCAAGGCATACATCTTCATTATATATTCTTGTCATTTTCTTCAAAGACAAATAATAAAAATGAGTAGTATGCACAGTTAAATTGAATACTTGATCGGAATTATTTTTCTAAGAAATACTGCACATAATATCATATACTAAAATTTTATTTTAAAACATGACATATTTAATGATTTCAAAATTCATAAACATTGATATTTCATTATTTATATATATCACATTTGAAACTTAAATACATAGAAAATAAAACTTAACAATAAGTTATTTACATTATTTATTTACATAGATACTTCACAATCTCACATATTAAACTATTCCATCATTGATCAAATGACCAATATTTCCTTCAGGGTCCTCAAAGAAATCAGATACATCATAATGAGTGGTGAAATTTTCAGCATCATTTGAAACAAAATTCGACTCTTTACCCTTGTCGTCCTTTTTCAAAGATGCCTGGTAAAGATCGACTAGGTGCCTTGGGGTACGATAGGTACGTGACCAATGGCCCTTTCCACCACAACGGAAACACTTATCCTCTGTCGATTTACTCTGCCCGATATTTCTTTCTTTATCCCACTTCTGGTGAGATCCTCTCTTTTGAACATAATTCTTTTTCCTTCCATAATTTTTTTTGTTATTAAAACCTTGCCATTTACCTCTTCTGGGGTAATTTGCCGCATTTACTTCAGGAAATGGGGCGGCGCCAGCTGGACGCGCTTCATGATTTTTCAAGAGCAACTCATTGTTGCGTTCAGCAACAAGAAGGCAAGAAATTAGCTCAGAATATTTTTTAAACCCTTTTTCTCGATACTGCTGCTGCAGGAGCACATTCGAGGCATGGAAGGTTGAGAAAGTTTTCTCCAACATATCATGATCAGTTATCTTTTCCCCACATAATTTCATTCGTGAGGTGATACGAAACATTGTAGAATTATATTCATTTATGGATTTAAAATCTTGTAGACGCAAGTGCGTCCATTCATATCGAGCTTGAGGAAGTATCACCGTTTTCTGATGATTATACCTTTCTTCAAGGTCTTTCCAAAGATCTGCAGGATCTTTTAATGTGAGATATTCATTTTTCAATCCTTCGTCAAGATGAGGACGAAGAAAAATCATGGCTTTGGCTTTATCCTTCTGGGATGCATTATTTTCAGCCTTAATGGTATCTCCAAGATCCATTGAATCAAGATGGATTTCAGCATCTAATATCCATAATAAATAATTATTTCCAGATATATCAAGAGCATTGAATTCAAGATGAGAGAGTTTTGACATAATGAAAATTTGTTACCTGAGTCTTCCTAAAAATTTGATCAGAGTCTCGTGCTGATAACGTGTTGTAAAATAACTAAATAAATAAGGAAGAAGTAACAAATATAAAATATGAAAATATAATTAGATAACTCAAGTAGTAATATTCACTGGAATTACTATATCAATATAATAGATATAATTAATATATTTAATAATATTAAAGTATATAAGAGAATAGTACGAAAGAAAAATAATATTATATGTTGTAATGTGTATATATATATAAAGATAGAAAGAAGTATTAAAAGTAAAGAGAGAGAATTGCATTTGCTTTTGTTTGTATTATTGCTGTGTCACATTCGTAAGATGGCTTTTATATATATAGGCAAATGAAGTTTGATTTCCAACTTCATTCAGTATTGTAAATGAAAATTAACCGCCCATATTAATGGGCATTCAATATAATTTTATCGCAACAAAAAAATAATTAATAACTATATTAGAATTGATACACTTAATACTAAATTAAAAAATTATTTTAAATACATAATATATTAATCAAATTATTATAATTTAAATTAATTTTAATAAAACAACTTAAAATTATAATTTTAACTTTGTTATGCACATGAATTATTATCCTTTTTAATTAAAAAAAAGAATTGGATATATTTTTAGTTGAACAACTAATGGAAATATTTAACGTATATATCCGTACGATAGATACTGTTCGTCAAGTACGTTTGAACTTTGATATTTATATTACCAATGAATCAAAAGCTCAAGTAGTGCTGTTTAAAATCAATAGTCAATGCTAACATAAATACACAATGATGAAAACAAAGAGATATATGCGAATATTTATGAAAAATAAATAAAATTAATTAAAGTGTAGCAGGAACATGTGTTATCCAACCCTAAATGCAATCCAAAGTCTCATGGCTCTCAATCCTTTACCGGAGTATGATATATGTGTGGAATGGGAAGAGCGATATAGAGTAGAGAAAGCTTTGTAAAAAGTATTGGAATTTAACATTATGTTAAGGTGGGGCCACCTTCAAAGGAGAATATATTCATATGAAGGAATATATTCATTTTTGTAGCCCATAAAAAAGATGCTTGAAACTCAAGCAAACATGGCCTTAGACTAAGAACACTTAATTTAAACTTCTAAACCGAACCGCACTTTTTCCACCGAGTTCTAACTTTTAAACACGGTGGATGAGCTAAAAGTGAGGTGAGAGGCTCTTTGCTTTGCTTCGTTAAATCACAAAGGCATATATAGCAATCATGCTATTTTAATTAGTACTCTCGAAGAAGAGACAAACTAATTAATTAAAGTAGATTATTTAATTTTGGGGAGGGGGCGGGTTGATTGTTTAATTTATACGTGCTCGTTACAGGTTGAGTTGGATTAATTTTGAAAGATTTTAAACTAATTTTAAAATAGATTATTAAATATTTTCCATTTTTTGTTCACCTGATAAAATTTAATTCTTAGCAAAATAAAAATAAAATGTTCACAAATAATTTCTAACAAAAAGGATTTCTACATAATGTTTATTAATTTAGAAAAACATCTCATAAAAAAATAATAAAAAAGTAAAAATTAAAAAAGCTATTCAACTGCAAATAAAGTATTTCAATTATCTTAAGTGTCTTATACAGAATAATGAACAAATTAAAGAAGATGTAAAACATTAAATACAAGCAGACTAGTCAAAGTGATGGAATGCTTTGGTTTTATGTATTACAAAAAAGTATATTTAAACCTTAAAGAAAATTTTTATGGCACTACTGCGAGACTGTCAATCTTATATGGAATAGAATACTGCAAAACAAAAGGTGAATATGAACATAGGCTAAAATGCGGTAGAGATGAGGATATTCAGATCGACGGGTGGCTATATACGTATAGACAAAATAAAAAATGAAGATATAAAAAAAGTTAGAGTTAAAGCTATTATAGAAAAATGGTAGAATTTCGTCTCATGTAATTTGGATATGTAAAAAAAGTTTAGTAGAGTACTCGATCAGGAGGATAAATAGGATGAAAAATATAGACAAGTAGCGAATGGTAGAGAAAGACTTAAAAAGACCATACATAAAATAATTAAAAAAATCCATATGTCAATAATTGCATGTTTATATAATAGAATATAGGGTTAAGTACGATTTTGGTCCCTAATGTAGAGGTCGAAAATTTATTTTGTTCTCGCCCTTTTTTTTGCTACAAAATAGTCCCGAAAGTTTCAGTTTGTTTTAAAATCGTCCTTTTTTACCAAAATTTTATTTTTTATTATTAAATTACCCTTGATTAAAAAAAATAAATAAATATAAAATTAAAAAGAAAGAAAGAAAGAAAACAGAGC
>NC_029792.2:95717953-95725641 GCF_000816755.2 Arachis ipaensis | reverse complement strand
GTTACCTCCTGCACTTAAGGAGAGAGAGAGAAGCACCAGTCGCTGCCACCGAGTTGCCGCTGCTGCTCGGATCCTGCCGCTGCCGAGGGAGGGGGGGGGGGAGAACACTAGGGAAGGGGAAAGAAGAAAGGGGCCGCCACTGCTGCCACTGCCGCCGGTGCTTCTAGTCCTCGCCGCTGCTTCTAGTTCTCGCCCCTCACCGCTCGCTGTTGTTCCTCTCTACTCGCCGCTCGTCACTGCTCCCCGCGTTCTCGCCGCTGCTCCACGACCCTCACCGCCTGTACTGAATTGTGGCTTGATTTGTAATTTTTGTTGACGTTGCTTGTAGCTGCTGTGGTTGAACTAGTAAATTGAAATCCGGTCCTCCTTCTTCTTCTTCTTCTATGTGAACTGAATTTTTTGTTTGTCTTACATAATCAAAATTTGTTGTGAAATTTTTTGCTCGTAGATCTATTTTCAAATTGTTGTCTGATGAATATTTGAATTTTTTGCTTGATGTATATTTTGATTTGTTGATGTTGCTGCAATGTCATGCTCTGTTGATTGGGTGAATCTCTACTTCTGGTTTGGTTTGAATATGGAATATTGGATGCTGCTAAATTTGTTAATTATTGTTTAAGTATCTTGGTTCCTCTTTTATAATATGCAAGTTTTGTAAACGAGTTTGAATTTGATCCCAACTCAAATCCGAGGAATTACCATGAAAACAAGTTTATGGAAATCACTCCGCATGGATGAAGAAGATGAAGAAGCAGAGCAAGAGAGGAGATGACGAAATTGTGATAGGGAGTGAGGGTATAATTGTCCGAAGGATGATTTTAAAACAAACTGAAACTTTCGGACCATTTTATAGCGAAAAGAAGGTCGGAGACGAAATAAATTTTCGACCTCTACGTTAGGGACCAAAATTGTACTTAACCCTAGAATATAATAGTATCATTTGATTCATATAATCAATCTCACGTAATGGAACAAAGTGTTGTTGGTGTTGTATTTTTTCTATCTACAATCACTTACTTTCCTTTTATGTTTTGTTCATACAATAAAACAAAAAAACACTTTATGAATGTCAAATTGTGGTCATTGAGTAATTAAACGTTTTCGTTCGTATTTTGTGGTCGGGGAAATCAGATTTTTCTCTTTAGTTTAAATCCTCTGAGCCCAATTAACCTTTTCCTTTTAAGGTTTAATTTATACAAAACTCTTTTTGAAGAATCGCAACACAAATAATCTCTACTAATCGAACACCATAAACATCATAATTTTACGTTGATATTTTTTTCTGTAATTTCGTTTTTTAATCAAAACTAAAGAACTAATGAAGATTAAAAATTTTATAAACCAAGGACAAAACTAGAAAAGAATGAAACCACTTCCAAATTTTAGAGATAAAAACAAAGCCTTGAATTTTTGTGTTTAATTAATGTGCAAACGAACAATCATTAATAATTTCAACTTTTTAAAACTAGTGGAAGTATATATATATATTGTCACTCGGTCGATATTCTATCTAAAGTTATGTTTCTTTTTCACTACTTTCTGGCTAGCACCAAATCCAATAGAGGTGATAAGACTTAATGGTTGTATATAGATTAATAGATAAATGGACAGTTACCAAATCATAGATTAATAAGAACTCGAATAAGTATCTAAGAGAGGAATACAGAAGGCATGAATTGTCTTAATCATGTAGATTTGTGTTGTCTTATAGTAGATTTTACCCCCAATTTAAAAATCGTGTATTGGTTTAATTGGCTTATTAAGTGAGGTCTGGTCAATCTTTACAAATGGTGGGACATATTTATATGCAAAATTGGACGGATTTGCAATATAATGAGAGTTGAGAGATTATAGATTACTAAATGAGCATTTTGTGTATCACAATCGGTTTTACACTTTATTGGAAGGAATCTTCCTTTGATTGTCAAAGAAGAAAGCATTTATTCTCATATTGATTTTGAATGAATAATGAATTTTCTTTTAATTTTATTTTGAAATAAAATATTTTTGAAAAACATCGCACGATATGAATAAAATGATTCATAAGAAATTTAATTGAAAATTGATATTTTCAAACAGTAGCCATAAGGTCATAATGTTATTATTAATAATTTTGTTGGTTATTCTTTTGGACATAGTGGATGGAGTTTTCTTCTTTATTATTTACTTTTATCTATCACTTTGAGTAAAAATATAAATATAAAGAAAATAAAAATTGAGAGTGTTTTAGAATGAATGTGTTTTCAAGATTTGATTTAAAATAATCAAAATAAAATTAATAAAAAAAATACAAAGCACACTCCCAAGAGAAGGAAGAGAAGCTGGCACCAGGCTTCAATGATCCAAGTTCAGTGCCAGCAGCAGCAAGCCTAGCGCTTAGCACTGGCACCTAGCTCCAGTGCTCTAAGCCTCGGGACAACTTTCAAGCCTAGCTCCAAGACACCAAGCTGCATGCCCAAACCTCCTAGCCCAGTGCCCAATTGGGCACCAAACTTCACTCACCCAAAGCCTGGTGCCTTCGTGAACCTCGAAAGGCCCAAAATAGGCTAGTGCCCAACTTTGAGAAGTGGCACCCAGCGCCACCCAACTTTAACACACTAGGCACCCAGTGTCCAATCTCAGAGCTGGACTTTAAGTGAATTTTCAATTCTCAAGGATCCAGAATTCATCAAAATGCCCAGCGCTAATCCCTGAACCTAGCACCAAGTCCAATATCCGCTCCCATAAAACTCTAAATTCAAACGAAGATTCAAGATTTAAATGATTAGTTAGCATTAACTTCTTCTAGAAAGATAAGATTTGATTGTTAGGATTTAGTTTTAGATTAGATTTGAATTATTTTTTTTTTATCTATCTTATCCTTCAGAAGATAATATTATATTTAATTTTTGAATTTAAATTCTAAGTTAGAAGTAGAATATAAATAAGTGAATGTATGGTTCACAAAATATCAGTCAGTGATCAATCATCGAGTCATAACTAGATTCATTCAGCACCTAAGTAGTTTTAGAGTATCATGAGTAACTAAACCTATCACGAGTATCATATATTGTAATTCTGTTTTTAGATTTTGTTATTATTTTAAAAAATTTAATATCAAAATTAGCTTAAAATTCTTTCTCATGATTTTCAACTTGACTAGGAATAGTATTTTAAAAGTTGTGTGGCTTTAAATCGAAACCGTGCTTAACCTCTTCTCATGAATTGTAAAAAAATTAGAATTTGGTTATATATAATTTGTCATGAAAATATTTTTGCATGAGTCAAAGTAAGAAAACATAAGCATTACCTTTTCTAAAAGTTAAACATCTCCAAAGCCTTTAACATCTCACTCACTGATTACTTTTCCAAATTCAAAAGCATTCTCTCATTCACAAACAAACACTCTCTTCACTGTTTTTTTCTATTTCAAGATTCACAATCCTCTTGCCAATGTTTGATTGATCTAATTAGACGTTACTTGATTCAATCCTTAATTATCCACTCACCGTGGTATTACTTGGAGCGATTTAGTACACTTGCCAATATACGAGCGTATCAAATTTTTGGTTCATCAGTGAGAGAGAGGTACACATGACGAAGACAGAGAATAAAGAAGAGTTGAAAGAGAGGATGTCGAGGTGCACAAAGAGGTAGTCACCCGCAACAATGGCGATAGTGAAGGAAGAAGGCAGAAATGAAAGGGAGAGACAACTGCGGAGGGAGGAGGCAGCGTCAGGTATGAGGGTGAAAATGGGGTAGGAAAAGAAAGGGATAAGGGGATTAGCTATAGGTTAAAGGTAAGGCTGAAATTTTAAAAAATAATTAGGGAAAAAAGTGAAAAAATTCATATCTCATCAGTTATGTCTCAGTGTCGTAAGTTTAAGGAGATACATTGAAGATATGTATTTTATGTGCCATTATATACTTCCGTGTATATCAAAATTCACTGTCTCAACAAACAAACAACATACATGTGTTGGTGCGTCCATGTCTCTGATAGACATGGACACTAACCAAAAACGGCCTAGGTTTACCAATAAATATTTTCTAA
Organism: Arachis ipaensis; assembly: GCF_000816755.2. Lineage (NCBI taxonomy): Eukaryota > Viridiplantae > Streptophyta > Magnoliopsida > Fabales > Fabaceae > Arachis > Arachis ipaensis. The sequence goes on along the minus strand of NC_029792.2, from coordinate 95,721,608 downwards.
TGTCTTAGCTAACTTTAGAAAATCTTTCAAAAACCTTTCTGACCTTTCTCAAATTTAACAAAGTTTGTAAATTGCTTTTGAATAGCAAAAAATAAATACTCAACCGAAAGAAAAGCAAATTAAAGCGTGCTAAGGGATCAAAAAAAGCACACAAGTGGTATATATTGGTCCAGCCTCAAGTAACTTGAAAGTTCTAATATTAGAATGAGTCTACAAAGATAATATATGTCCTGAGCTTTTTTATGCTATTGCTTAAACTCGTATTGCACTGTAGTTCCCTTTAAGAACTTTTGATATTCTACTAACCTTGTCAAGCAAAACTCGGGATGTATCACAGCCTAAATCAAGAACCTTAGATATTTTTTCGCAAGCCTTCTCAGGACTATGAGTGAATTAAATTGGATATCCCACCGACCTAAGGACATTAGATATTATTGTCTCAACCCTTCTCAAGCTAACAAGTGACATGGTTGGATATGTAACACCCTACCACACAAAACTTTATGCTAAAGTCATAAATCAGAGGTGGCGAAGTATTACAACCTCTAAAATATAAATACGTATATAAATATAGTTAAAAGAAATTATAACTAGGAACCTTGAAGAAGAAGTTAAGAAAAAACATAATAGAAAATGCATCACACTCGTCTGGATAAGCATATAAAGGTATTTGAGATCGAACAGAAAGGATAAACTAGATAAAGATCAGAGTTCCAAAAGATACAAATATCAAGCTCCAGACTCCATAATATATATATAGTATCTCACAATATAAGACAAAACACCTGTTTCTCCAAGTCAACTCTAAGAGGGACAAACATACAAGTTATATATAGAGGAGAACATAGCTTCATATATACAATCTAAACACAAAAAGTAAAGGCCCAAAACATAGTTTTTTGCTTCCAAAGGATCTCCAGACGCCCAACGAGGTGCCTCTTGACCTGTATCCGAAAAATAGCAAAACATATATGAAATGAAAACCGGGGGTTCTTAGTATGGTTAAGGTGCCCACATAGATAATATATAAGGTCCGGAAAAGGCATAGGTATTCCTAGAACTACGACACTCAAATTAAACTTAAAATTAATACTAAATCAGAAAGTTTGTTAATCTATATAAGGAATTCTAGCTGTAATCTAACTCTTCACTTTCTGTCTCCTCCAAACCTCATAATCACTGGGTGGAACAACCCTCTTCACACTTTTGCCATATGAGGGATCTCTCAAGTACAAACACATACAATATAATCAAGAAAAACACAAATATGGATAGCAAGTACAACAGATAAGACAAGTAGCAGTTAATTACAATTGAACAATTAGACAAGCAAAAACAAAGCATACTCAAATAGAACATACAAGTGCACATGATGCATGTCTGCCCTATGGCCAATGATATCATCTGTCGATTATACAGCCAAACTTGACATGTCCGGTAGCAAACCCTAGACAGAACATCACAACATGGAATGGGTATTACTCGTCCACCCATGTTGATGTTTCACCATAACTCAGAGTAGACTTTACTCATCCACTCAGGCAGGTGCCTCAACCATAACCCGGATAGGAATCGCTCATCTATCCTCGGTCCATGACTCGGATAGGTATTACTCATCTATCCTCGGATAGGAATTACTCGTCTACCCTCAATTCTCTACTCCATAATCTCTCTCAATATCAATCTAACTTTCCTAATATGTTCGTTCTTATTCCGAAGCCTAAAAACTAGCTATTAGATCTTAAACAGGGTTTACAAAGGTTTGAAAAGCTAAAGGATGGGTTAAAAACTCAAAAATACACTTTTAGCAAAACAGGGAGGTCATATGTACGCATGCCTTATGCGTACGCATGAGTGTAAAAATTTGCAAAGTCGCATAAGCCAACTACCCTTGCGTACGCAATTATTGTGAGCAGAGGTGTTAGCTCACATATGCATAAACATCACCACATACGCATGCCCTTCGCATACGTGACAATGTTGACAGAGCCAGGTCTCGCATACGCATGACAATCCCCACGTACACATGAATGTCTTTTTCTTAAAAAAGCTGTTAAGTTGCAGAAAATCAGTTTTCACACCAAACTTTTGACGCACATAACTTTTTCTTTAAAAGTTATTTTTAGCCCGTGTTACAACCTTCACGGACCCAATTTTTATTCAAGACAAATTTTACGAAATTTGGGGATCCAGAAGCCAAGTTATGGCCGGCCAAAGTTGGTCAAAAATCAATTTTACCTACAATATGCCAATATACAGATTTATCCAATCCATTTAACAATTCCTAACAATAATCACTACTACACATTAGCAATCATTTCTCAATCATTTTCCAATCATTCCAAACTTAATCACTCAATTACTAATCACTTCGATTCAAAGTTTCCAAATTCAACTATTCACCAAATTTTAGCACCAAATTCACATTACCCTCAAATATCATCACAATCAATAATTACACATCAATGTCATTCAACATAAAATTTTAATTCACAACAAAAATCCACAAGTCCACATAGTTCAATTTATTTTACGGACAATTAGCCTAAGTTTTCACGTAACATTACACATTAACTACGAGAAACTAAAACCATACCTTGGCCAATTGCTCCCTAAGCTCAAAACACCTCAATTTCTCTTCTCCATAAGCCTCAAGATCTTCAAATCAACTCAACCAGCTTACATTCACCACAACTTTGTTCCAATTCACCACTTTGACTTCAATCTTACATGAATTCAATCCAATACCACACAATTTCATACATAGCCACAATTTCAATACCTAACCTCATAAAATAAAAAATTCACATGGGATATAAATTTCTCGCCTTACCCATGGATGATTTGGATGAAACCCAATAACTACCTGCCAATAGAGTACACCTAAATCATCAAAAATACCAAATCCCTCAACATTTAATATCCAAAATCACAAAATTGAATGGGGTGAAAAAGAGGGTGAGAAATTCAAATTTCTTACCACTTTTTTTGGATGGATTTGAATAGAATTCTAAGATGAATGGGCGGGCGTAGACAACTCGTCAATCGGAGTTCCGGATTGAAAGTTACGGAAAATTGAAGTTTGGATGAAAGTAGAGGTTTGGGTGTGGTGATATGCTTCTCTTCCTGAGTGTGTCTTAAGTGAATGAAGGGGAAGAAATCTGAGTTTGGTTATATATAAGTTGAGCCTTGGGCACAATACGAGTCTGGTTCAACCGGTTTGGCCCATTGATCTGACTTTAGACCAAAATTTTTAAAATTAGAGTTTTAATTCGTGTGTTAAATATTTTTACCTCTTCAAATTATAAAATTTAATCTCCTAATTTCTTGAACTCATAATTAATTTACTAGTTAATTATTTATTAATTTTCAGGATTTTACAGGATACCTCACTAACCAAGAACCTTAGATATTCTATTGACCTTCTCAAGTAAGACTCATATTGGATACTCTACCAACATGAATAAGAATGTTTAGTAGTACCCCAATATTTCATACCGATGGCCTTATGTATAACCGATCCGAAGGTAGAGATTATCTACAGCCAAGCCATCAGTAAAAGAATAAGGCATCGGTAAAATAAGGCATATTTTATATTTTTCGACGCAATAATTTACCAATGACCTAGCCGTTGGTAGTCGTCAGTAAGCATTGG